>NW_022684731.1:0-584 GCF_011630105.1 Anneissia japonica | reverse complement strand
ACATTTGTGTTGTTTTTTTTTAACGTTGTTTAAAACGCACATTTCTTTAAAGAGAACCTCCAAAATATAATTACACGATGGTGATCCATTGCAGCTGTTGAAGACATGGCATTGGTAAAAATTGCCCATAATAACTGCGAATCATTATCCACTTAATATGCAATTAAATTACCTTACATTCAATGGATACAATCAGATGAGATATGTCACGTAGTTTAGTACTGAATACGATTAGTATACTGTATTATATTTTATTACGCCTTGCTATGACATCAGTATATTATCTACCTGTTTACATCATATTATTATTGTTATGATTACAGTATTATTATTATTTATTATTATTGTTATGATTACAGTATTATTATTATTATTTATTATTATTATTATTATTATTATTATTATTATTAATATTATTATTATTATTATTATTATTATTATTGTCATAATTAATTATGTATTATTTTTAAATATTACTGTATTGTTATTTTTGTTATTATTTTAATAATAATAATCTCAATCGAAACGTCGAGACATTCTCAACAAGCAACAGTTCCTTTCAGAACTATCTACGTGGTGTACCG
>NW_022684730.1:7095-16061 GCF_011630105.1 Anneissia japonica | reverse complement strand
GCCCCCACTTGACCACACACTCCCACGCCCACACACTCCCACCCCCCTCCATTTCAAGTCTTCTAGATACGCCACTGGCCTGGATGGGAAACAGAGCTATCTATTCTTGTTAGTTACCTTTGTATCCTTATACTAGGCCTAAATGATTGGTGGTGTCGATAATGAGAGCCGCCTAAGAAGGGGGTGGGGGCCTAGATCCCAGGCTTTTTTTTAAATTTTTATGAAACACAAAAATACGCAACACTTATCACTGCTTGTATGTGTACTGGTGTGTAGGCTAGGCTTACTAGAGGCATAATGGTTGTACTTAACAGTGAAAATCAGCGGCCATATCATGATCGTAAGCTAATAAACCATCTTTACAGCATGAGCAGATAGACCAAACAGACAGTTAAAACTGCAAGAGGTCCGACTGCCGGGGATTCGTTGGAACGCAATCCTAAAGTACACTGTACCAGACTGTACTGTACTTCCAAGAAGGAGGGGTGTGGTCTTTGATCGTACGGAATGAGTTTCTAAATTATGTGTAGGGCGCCCCCTATTTTGTTCAGTACTTTGAACGTTCTTTCGTGCATACAAAATCAGAGCAGTCGGACCTCTTGCAGTTTTACTCTTTGAATAGACTTAACTAGGCCCTATGCGAGGGCGGGAAAATAATAATTAAAAAATAATAATATATTACGTCAGCATAAGCAGTATACTGCTTATCGGACATAATATGAGTAGGTCTATACTGTATATTTTTTCCGCCCTTACATAGTATGCTTATCTGGACTCTTGGTTGGAAAGCCGGGGTGGGGGGAAGGAGGGGGCGGAGGTTTCACGCACACATGTGAAGCTGTCACAGTGCTGTAAACAAACACGACTTTTTTATTTGTTCTAAAAAAAAAGCCCAAGTAAGAAGAATTTGTATTATAGTGAGAGAGAGAAATATCGGCGATGTAAGTCCTTACTACCGACGTTTTACAATAAATTACTAACTCGCCTAGCCTATAGGCCCTACATTTTATCTGCCCCGAAATTCCAATCGTCTCGTTGTCGGGTTTTTTTTGTTTTTTTTGTTTGCGTAATTTGTAACCTTTGATATGATACTACTGTACTTACATGTGGTGTTCCACAAGGATCCATACTTGGGCCCTTGTTATTTTTAATATATGTTAATGATCTCCCAAACTGCTCTTCTCTATTAAACTTTGTTCTTTTCGCAGATGACACTAACATTTTTTATTCACACCAAAATAATAATGATCTCCTTACAATTATTAACACTGAATTAACTAAGGTATCTAATTGGCTTAAATTAAATATGCTATCTCTTAATATTTCTAAAACTAATTATATTGTTTTTATTGTTTCTTATTAAAATTGATATCAACATAATTGAACAAGTAACTGAAACAAAATTCCTTGGCATTACATTAGATTTCAAATTATCTTGGCAATCCCATCATAACAGTATTACAAATATTATATCAAGAAACGACTATTATAGCTGTCTCTTATACACATCTTTGGTGTTATGAATAAATTAAAACATTACTTTCCGCAGAATATTCTTTTATCCTTGTATAATACTTTAATCTTACCTTATATCAGTTATTGTAACACATCATGGGCTGCTACAGTTGATAAATTTCTTCATCTATGTCCCTGGACAAGTTCTGAAACAACCCCTATTGACAATATTTTTAAATTGCAAAAGCTAAGTTTTTATGTATCGCTTTAGAAATGAAACATTACCCCCACATATTCATAATCTATTTCCAAAACAACAGACTGATATAAATGACCATAATACTAGATTTGCTAAAAGTAACGTTTTATTTGAAAATATACATCCTTTTCTAGAAAAAAAATCCATATTTTACACTAGTCCAAAATTATGGATTTCCTTAAAAACTTCCTTTAAATCCTTACCTAATCTCAACTCTTTTAAATACAATCTTAAAAAGTCTCTGGTCTCGGAGTATGACCGGTAAGTCTCCTGGTCGGTCTGCCTGTCTGTCTGTCGGTCATTCTTATTTGTACTTAACGGACTACCACCATATATATACATGGCTGTCTCTTATACACATCTAGATGTGGATAAGAGACCGAAATTATATACTTCAGCAAGTTTATGTGTCGTTTCCTGATGGAACATTTTTAAAGACTTTTTTCTTTTTTAATAAATCCCGATATCGGGTATTTTACTATGCCTATAGTACCAGTATACGCAAAAATCACTCCAATCTTGGAGTTACAGAGCAACAACGTACCGTACGCGATTTTTTTTCCGTACGAATCATTTGCATGTTTACACCTCTGAACCTCTATATTTATTGTCTACCGCCCTCTATAAAACTAATATACTGCATCACTGCATCTTGCACTGCATGCAAACAGCAGGTACGCCGCCGTACGTCGTGTGTTTGTGTCTGGAGAATTGGAATTGTTTGGAAGACAACAGGTTGATGTTTTCTTCTGATGTATTGTTGTAAATGGTGAAATTTCGACGAAGGATTTAATACATTTTTAGGAATGGTTTTCACCTTCATTTGCTAGGTTAGTATGAAAGAGTTACTATTTAGCTGTTTTAATAGCATATCATTATGAAGCTGAAGTAATTTTGTATTGATGAAATAAATTGTATCAATTATCAAAAGGTTTGATGAATGTACTGTAAGTAAGTGCCCAGCGCTTTACTGGAGTGTGTTGTTCTCTCAGCCTGGGTAATATGCATTGTCGGAGGGGTTGAATAGCTTTATGGATGCTCAAATTCTAAAACTAGGCTAGTTAAACAATTCTAGTGTAGGCTGCAGTTTACTGGCGAATGGAACACCAAATCAAGATTCTAATATTAATTAGTAGATTGTTTTATATGCAACCAACAGGTTGTTTTATATGATAACATCATGCAACCAACAGGTTGTTTTTATATAATATAACATCATGCAACCAACAGGTTTTTGATGATATTTTTATGCCATCTTCCAGATCTCCCTTCTGTTTTTAAGAACATCAATTACGAATTTCGAAAACAAATTTGAAAAATCCAGCAAAGATGAAACATGCCAAACGAAAACTTTAACAATTGTAGAATTATCACCTTTTTTTTCTTTTTTTTCTTGCGTGATTTGGTTAAATAAGTAATTCAAAGTTATATTTTCATTTCTATGGCTTTTACATAGTGATTTTGTGGGTGATAATATATTTTAATCAATTCATAAAAGGATCAAGTGGGTGGTTCTTCTTGCTATCCCTCGCACGTATAAAACGACAGACGTTTTAATCACTTCGGGTTCGATGGGTCGCGTCGGACTGCTTCACATATAATTTGGGTTGTGGGCTAAAAAGGTTGCGTAACGGGACTCTACAGTATACAATATAATTTTCGGGTTAAATCAGTGGCGTATCTAGAAGTCTTGAAATGGAGGGGGATGATGGGGGCACGAAGGTGAAGAGGGGGCTTCTATGATCAGTTGAGTAGTGCTAATTCGCAAAATATTGTGATTTTTAACTATTTGACCATGATTTTTTTAAACCCCCTACCCACCGAAAAAAGAAAACAATTTGCTATTTGTATGCTGTGTGTATAGCACCATTACTTTTATTCATTTCCTCCCTATAGTATGTGTTTGGAGCGAATTTTAAGAATAGCCATCTCTAAATCCCTTGAATTAGCACTTTCAGACTAAAATTTATTTTGTTAAACCTTTTATAAACCTTCTTCAATAGGGTCCAAGTTTTTTTTTGTTTTTTTTTTTTTGCGACAGGGTCCTGTGTACCTTGGGACCCTCTCTGGTGCTGCCTCTGCTTCTCAGGGGGAGACAGATACATGGCTGCTAGGCAAGGTACCAAATAGAGTACAAATTTGTCCTCAAAGTTTGCAAGTTGCCCCTTTTCTTCTACCTACCTACTTATTTACCCTCTCATAGCTTGTTTCTCCATAGTGTACCTCCCACTGGCTCCTCTGAAACAGACCTACACTTTATCACTGAATTTTTGTGCTTTTGACTTTCATTCACAAACCAACCTATTTGTTTTATCAAGTTACAATGACAGGCATGTAAAATATGTACAAATTTATGACCCATTTAAGCCTGGTTCACGTCGAAATTTATCTGGATATACCCGTCTTGAAACATGATACGATAATCCCCTAATCGATGCCAAGTTAGAGCCAGATAAACAGCCAGCCAGTTTCAGGCCGTCGACGTCACACGGTGGAAAGGCTTGTTTAATAAAACATCTACTGTATTTTACGAACCTCTAGTACCAAGTGGTATTCGTTCAAAAAAATTTGTAAACTACTGTAGAGAAGGTGTGAGTTTCCACTACCTAACCTAGCCGACCAGTACGAACCAACGACAGTGCAGCAGCGTGTTCTATCGCAATCTAAGTAGTAGATTCTCTAAGCCCTAGCTACATTTACCTTCGATAAAAAACGAATTATTTTAATCGCTAGCTAGCATTCTTCCATTTAACAAAATATTGGTTTAATTTTCATTAAAACATATGTATACTTTATGGACCTTTCTGTCCTGTTTTGTAGTTTTTAGATCGCTCAATTGTGTTGTTTAAATGCACTTCGCGAAAATCTACCTTCGCGGTGTCAAATAAGTTGCTGACTTCCACACACTTTTTTATTTCGTCATCGTAAACATGTGCGCTCATTTTAACGACTGGTGTTGGTGGTAGTTCGTTGAAATTGAATTAATAGCGACTATTATAGCAGAAATGGAAAAGATTGAATTGTCAATAAATAAATACAACAAATCTGATTTTATTATTAAGAAAAATATACATTATCACTTTGAAAAACGTACGCAATCGGACTTTTTAACGTTATTACTTGGTTGATAATGCAAAGGGCAAAGGTCATTGGTAATATCGACTATTCGTAAAACGGACGTTTGCTGGGTTTTTACCCATAAGTATTACAAATAATTTCTGAAAACCAGACTAATGAGACTACTTCGATGCTGTTGTTAGCATTGTTAAAGTACGTTGTTGCCAGCCAGAAGATGATAATGGTTGTACAATACAACAACGCTGGCTTAGATGCCTATGTTATGTAATCGCCCTCTCTAAAAAAATAAGACTATGGGAATTCCCCTTACCAACATGACGTCATGTACGTAGTGATTGTACGATGAATCACAGTGCAGCATCTACGTTGATTCCATTTTAACCTCCTTGATTCCAGCAATCAGAAGACAGCGAGACTTTATTTCTCGATTTACGGTCTAAAAAGTGTCTCATTACAGACATGCCCTCTTAATAAAGATGTCCCAAGGAAGAGGTTCCATTGTATGTCAAATTCAGTAGGACACGTCATAAGTGGACTAGAATCCTCAAAACCTATATAAAATATATTTATTTGTAGCAATTTTTATGAACATTTTACTTATCTATTATAATTATTTACAGCATTTTATTATACTCAATTAGTCATTCATAAAAATGATAATACAGGTAAAATCAACTTACATTATTAGATAAATATATACGGCTTTGTAGCAATTCTATGTACACTATATTTTTAATATCAAAATTATTTTACAATATTTCATTTTACTCAATTATTTAAATTCATATTGGTCAACCAATTACATTCATATTTTCAAATTATTTAAAACACATAAAATTGTTTATAGGCCTATAATTACTTAATTGTTGATATAATTAATTAATTGTTAATAATTTATTGACAATTAATTAATTATCTAATTCATTATTTACAGTACCAGATATTACACATTGTAACAGGCTTATTGTTATTCTCATTTACCAACACCATTCTTCTAATAAAAAATGCATATACCGTACTCGCGCGAATAATCGCCCCGTTTAAATAAGCGAATAAATTTAATTGTTTTTTTTAAAACAATATTAATTTCATCTGCTGTTCAAGCATCCTGATGAGCCATGCTCTTATCTGGACGATTATCTTTTCTGAACCAGAACCATTCGTAATCTTCGATTTCCATATTTTAAGAGCACGGGTGCGCGCTTATTCGCGCGAGTAAGCGAGTTCGGTACATTATAAATACAGTAATATATAAAATACATACATTGGTTGTTTAATTTACACCTTTGGGCTAGTCGCTATAGATTGTATTTTGGGGTTATTGTTTTGAAAGCCATTTGCATTGCTTCTATTAGGCGCTGTAACAAAAGAGAGTATACTAGTCATAGAGCTATTATTATTATATCTCTATGATACTAATCCATGCCAACACGGAAGAGACAAAACCGGAAGACCGATTTAAAAATTGGAAAATACCTAATTAAAACTTATAAATTTCGACAATGTTTGTAAGCAGTGGTTACACGGACGAAGAAGCAGCTACGAAATCGTATTTTGATAACGATAGCCAGGATAGAACGGAATATATTATGGTTTATGCTAAAGAAGTCTAAGATACCAGGTCACAGGTGTATTAATGCTAGCATTGAAATACAATGATCGACAGTGGGGAATATTGATGACGATGGTGAGGTACAGTAAGCCTGAATGCGGAAGGGCCTAGGCCTATATACTCACTGCAATTACAGACTATTTTTGGAACCGGGGTTATACCAGGTCACAGGTGTATTAATGCTAGCACGGAAATTTAATAATGATGCTATCGACAGTAGGCAATGAGGTACTGTAAGCCTTTTATGCGGATAGGCCTATACCGGTTTCCCTCCAATTTAAGACTACTTTTGGAACCGTGATTACCGTGGTCTTTAGAAGCTTTGGTAAGTAATTGGAATAATGAGGGTAAAAGAAATTTGTTTTTTGGGACCGCAGAAAAGTGCCATTGGAGGGTGGTCTTTAATTGGAGGGAGACCTGTATTGTCTTGTAAAAGGAATTGGTTTTGATAGTTCTCTTTTGCAATATTTTTCCACAGAATAAATAATATCTTTGAAATATAATTACGTACTGTAAAGTAAAACAGATAATGTAGTAAATATCTCTTTTCATAGTGTTTTTCCCTCGGTTCTAACTAACATAGACAGTAAGTACTTAAATGTAAAGTAACATAGGCCTAACTACCTGACTAAATCCAAAACAAGTGACGAACAGCTGTGGACTCTCAATGGCTAAGCCATGGGCCCAGACCTTAGATATCATGAGCATTTTTTATTTAGCCGAGTGGGCCTTTTAATTAAGGAGAAAATGTATTTAAGAAAAATAAAAAAGACGTCCAGCCTGTTTTTCTACTAGGCATGAATCAAAAGCCTCTATTAGCTTCCTCCTGAGCTCTGATTGGTCACCCCCCCCCCCTTTTTTTTTTTTTTTTGGGCTTTGAGAAAACTGCGATAGAAGTGTGATGTGCGTGAACCGACATTTTATATTCGGGCGAATAACTTGGCCTAGTGGAGGCCTACAGGTACATAGTTGTCATCTTGCCTATGATGCCTTTCTCCATTGAGATTATGATGTCTGTTAAATTATAAGTTACCTTAGCGATAGAAGTCAAATTCATTGACCCAACTAGGATCTTGGGGAGGACTACTGTAATTGATGTGAATTGCACGTTGTCCGTGACGTAAGATTTCAACTTCAAAATCCAAATACTCGTATCTGCAAACTGGGCAGGTCCTACTTGTGTCGAACCATCTGGTGATACACTGAACATCGGCAAACTGATTGCATCTTGGGCATTTGCAATGTAGATGGTCCAATGTCTCTAAGCAGATACAACAGTCCATGTCTTTGTTTTGCGTCATTATTTTAACTGAAAATTAGAATGTGGTGTGTTGTTTTTATGCTGTACATTATGAATAATGGTAGAATAATACAAAATGGTGAAAAAAAATAAGAGGAAATAAATATGTATATCTATTATAGGCCTAATATACCTGTATTGTCTTTTAAAAGCAACACAGGCCTTGTTTAAATATTCCAGCCTCTACTTACAGTACTTACAATTGTGGTAGGCCTATGCTGGGAGGCCGACCGATATTTAGCATAAATAGAACGCATTTAAATGGTTGATTTACTTAGGTTATTAAAAATTGAGTAAAACATGATATGAAAAAGAAGGTTACTGTAAAATGAGAAACGGTTGTGTGGTTGAATTTATGTGATAACGGGACGTACGTAGTTCCGAAGAGAATGTTGGTGAAGAGAGGAGAAGAGCGTATGAGCAGAAATTCTAATTGTTAGACAAAATTTTGTGATTGTGAAGATCAGTGGAGGACAGTGCAGATATTAAATGGGTTGGAAATGGATGGTACTGACAGAATTGAAAATAAAATACAGTAGAAACCCTCAATTACAAGCCCCGATTTAACGAATTCCCGATTTTACGAACGTAAAATCAAGTTGAAAGTGAAGTGAAAAATAATAATTAAAAAACAATCCGCTCGAATTGTAACTGTTATTAGCATGCATACAACACAACACACCATACTATACAGTACTATGTAATTATCAAGTGAAGGAGGCCCTCTTCAGTGTTTTTTATGGCTTCACACATGTGCATGCGACAAAAATGTTACTTCTCTTTCAGACATGAAAGTATAATACATACTCCAAGTATTGAAATACACGCCATCGTGTTGGGATTCAATATTTCGACATTAATTATGTCATCATCAGGAATGAAAAATTATCCATATTAGCAAGCTTATATGCACTAGTACCAAAAGTGTTTAGCCAATCAAAACATTACCTCTAGTAGGTGACATAGCAGTGATTTAAACAAAAGATCAAAGCATTCTTACTCTAATGATCAAAGATACCTACAAAAACAAAGAAAGCTCTTTTGAAGCTCTAAGCCCATTGTTAAGCAAAGGGTGTAGTCTACGTATAGCCATGGAGGAAATATATTATATATACTTAATATATTTTCTCCATGGTATAGCGAACGCTTCTTTAAACAACAGGAGAGACCAGTTTCGGGAGCTGTCAATAATGCTAGTACTAGAAAATATTAAACCTAATTTATTACTTACATTACAGATACAGACGACATTATCATTTTCA
>NW_022684730.1:0-6977 GCF_011630105.1 Anneissia japonica | reverse complement strand
AATATAACACTATCAGATCGTGAAGAATGTTCTTTAAGTCTAGTTATTAAGCACCTATCTGTCTTACCAATATAATCACTATTGCAGCCTGGACATTTAAAATGATAGACAACAGAACTTCTGTACTTTTAAAGGGTACCCATTCCAAGACATAAACTTCCTGATGTTACTAAGCTCTGTTTGAAGTTTATCAGGAGTACACAATCTGTGGGCTCTAGAAACTAAACTACGAATCCAGGAGATCTTATGGTTCCATGGAGCAAAGCTATCATAATGAACATATTGACCTATATGTGTATTTTTACGATATATACTCATGCTTTCTACACTGTTGTTAAATTGTAAATCCAGAAAGTGTACTGTGTCACTGTTTTCAAATGATTCAAAAGTAAAATTTATCTGTCTTTGAAAAGCATTGAAGTAGCTTAGAATTTGCGGGAAATCATTGGGCTTAGCTAATACTAGCGTGTCGTCAACAAAACGAGTATAAAACTTAATAGTACCTGATTCAATAAGTTTAAGAACAATAGACTCTTCTAGTTCAGTCATTAAAATATTAGCTAAAACTGGGCCAAGAGGCGAACCCATTGAGACACCATCAGTTAGTACAGCAATCTCTAAGTAGTTTCCTTAGCGCATTTTTCTTAAGGTTAGTAGATATCAGTTTCTTATTGTAAACCCTATCAAGAATTATATTAATTACCTCAGTAAGGGGAACATTTGTAAACAGAGATTCAACATCAAAAGATACAAATCGGTAACCTAAATTATATAAATTGTTTATTTCTATACATCGTTTTCAGCATAGTGCTTGATTGTTTATTGAATGATCAATGTATATAATAAACAAGTATCTATGGAAGTTGTGTTTTTGAGTAAAATCCACAATCTAGGTATTTAAGAAGGTAAAAAACGTCGGATAAAAACAAATTTGTGTAGGGCCTAGAGTGGGATCAGAATCTTTAGAAGCTGCCTACTATAGGCCTAGGCCCAGTTTATGCCAATGTAAGTAGTACCAGAGTATATATAGAAGTTTGGGTCAACCCCGATTTTACGAATACCCACAATTACGAACGGCTCTGGGCCCGTGCTGTACTTAAATCGATTTAAGACATGTAAGTTACTATGAAAATGAAGAGGATAAGAAATAAGGATAAGAAATGCATAGTACATACCGTTATTACAGGACACAAGCCGAAGATAAAGGGTGGGCGCATGGCGAAATAGTAGGTGGTAGGTAGTAGGAGCGGTGATGAACGGACGTGTAGACGGAGTAGAGGTTGGAATTGAAATGATGAGTCTGTATCATTGGTGGAGACGAAATAATGGATGAACGGTTTGTATCATTGGTGGAGACGAAATAATGGAACCGTGGAAGTGATAACAGACAACATCTAATCAACAGATCATCTAATAATAGAAATGTAACAGGGTCTGTGGATCACTCAATAAATAATAGAACTAATAATGCAACTGATCACCTAATAATAGAAATGCAACAGAATGGCACTCAATAAATAATAGAACTAATAATGCAACTGATCACCTAATAATAGAAATGTAACAGAATGGGTGAATGGTACATTCTTTATTTGGAAGTTGGTGGAGACGAAATAATGGAACTGATAACATCTAATCAATAGATCTATCTAATAATAGAAATAAGTGCAGAGTGTGTTAAATTCTCTCGTGCAAGAAAAATATACGGAAACAAACAAAAATCAAAAGATGACAAATCAAAAGGTATGTGGATTGGAAGTGCAGAGTGTGTTAAATTCTTTCGTGCAAGAAAAATATACGGAAACAAACAAAATCAAAAGATGACAAATCAAAAGGTATGTGGATTGTGGATTGTGGATTGGAAGTGCAGAGTGATCTCGGTTGATCAACAGGTTTTTTTTTTTTTTTGTGGGTGGTAGAGGGCGCTCAAGATGGTGATGCGAGCGAGGCTGGAAAAAGTAGCGTATAGTGAAGTGGCTGCGTGGTTAGAGGAAATAAAGGGGTATAGGTGAAATGCAGGTCAGTGGAAAGCGCACTGTCTCTTGCCAGTGTGTGTGTTGATGAGAGCGAGGCTGGAAAAAGTAGCGTATAGTGAAGTGGCTGCGTGGTTAGAGGAAATAAAGGGAGTGATGTTTGTCTCTTGCAAGGGTGTGTTTTGTTTATTTTATTTTATTTATTTTTTTTTTTTGTTGGTGATAGAGAGTGAACGCGAGTGATGTTTGTCTCTTGCCAGTGTGTGTGTTGATGAGAGCGAGGCTGGAAAAAGTAGCGTATAGTGAAGTGGCTGCGTGGTTAGAGGAAATAAAAGGGTATAGGGGAATTGCAGGCCAGTGGAAAGCGCACGCGATTTTTTTTCCGTACGAAACATTTGCATGAAACTCTGCTCGGGTCGCCTCTGATTTTGACTCGAGTTTGATACGAACAAGAGCAGGCACTTCCCAATGTCGTGACGCTCGAGTATTCTATTACCTTTAATACTGTACTCTTCTTTGTATATGTTTACCTACGGTAGGCCTATGAAATCTTACCGATTTATGGGAAGTAGGCTACGTCTGTAACTAACTGTGAGCTTCTTGTATTGTTATCAACTAAAACAACAGCTAGTACCCCCTTCTATAGTAGTACCAGTGGTAAATAGGTATTTCTATCAAAGGCTATAGCAAAAGAGGCTGAACTAGTGGACCTAGTTACAAGCTGAGTTAGTTCCTATCTGTAATTAATATTAAATAATAATAATGATAATAAAATAATAATTAAATAACCATATATAATCTCGCCATTAATTAACTTAGCCAAAGCCTTGTAATCAAGAAGCACATACAGTAGGCCTATACTATATGTGGCCTATAATCCAAACTACCTGCCTTAATTTTAGTACGGTAATTCTAGACGGAAGCAGGGTAACTCGGCCCCAAGTCGACTCGGCCAATGGACATTCATTAACAGAATGTAGTTATTATTATTATTTGTTGTAGAATTGTTGTGTCAAATGAAAGAGAATGTATTACCTGTTGAGGATTGTTTATTAAGGAAAAGGAAACTAAAGTGCTAAAATATTAGATAAGTAGATTCCTTAAAAAATAAATAAAAAAGGGAGATGTAATAAAGGTACTTAATATTATGAGTGAGCCCTCTATTTTATGATACATAGCGTAAGAACACATGAGCCTTAAGACAGTTGATAACAAGATACCAATAAAAGAAACATACAAGAAAGTCAGAATATCCTACTGTATATTATTGTCTACAACATATCATTACATTTTGAAGTACTAATGCAATATCCCAACTAAATATAAATGCCCGTGCCCTTGAAGGGAGATTGGGTGTAGTGGCTCTACATTGTCAGCTGCTTTTTTCGATCATATTCAATATTTTTTCTTGTAACTATAATTTCAACTAACTTTATATCTTGTGTCTGTCAATGGACTGAGACGGGTAGGGTAGCAGCTCTACAGGTTGCCAGCTGCTCATTCCGGGCATCTAGAGGTGCCAGAATGTCGTTTACCAACAATGATGGGAGATGAGATAGATATGCACTCAGACCCCACTAAACTGTTTAAACCTTGTAGTCATAGTGGTGACGGATCTAAAGTTTAGAAGCGCAGCCAGATTGCTTAGTGTTCCCCCACCCAAACCCCGCTTCGGCGGCAGTTTCAGCAATAGAACTTTTGGAAACTTTATTCGGAAGGCACCTTCGTACCTTTTAAACGGATGCGCTCTTGAGCCGTTCATGTTGTCGAATCGAGACATGCTTCAGGTATAATTGTAATACATATTTTCTCTTTTTGTTCATCAATTGTTATTACATATTTATGAAAAGAACTGGCCTGATTTTAAATTAGAGTGATGTATGTGCATTTCTACATACACACACACGCTACACACACACACACACACATATATCTGTCTCTTATACACATCTAGATGTGTATAAGAGACAGGCATAGTACATACCGTTATTACAGGACACAAGCCGAAGATAAAGGGTGGGCGCATGGCGAAATAGTAGGTGGTAGGTAGTAGGAGCGGTGATGAACGGACGTGTAGAATTGTTATACAGCTGTCTCTTATACACATCTAGATGTGTATAAGAGACAGGTATATATATATATATATATGCCTACATTGTGTCTTTAAGAATGGACCGGTTGATACCAAATTTAGAAAGTTGTTGGATAAAAAGGTTTTTGGAAGAAGATTATGAGGACAAGTTCAAAGGAATTTTGAGAAGTCAGTAAATAACATCCAGTTGAAGAACAAAGAAATAAAATCCGGGTTAAGACATCTTTGCAAACAATCCTGGTGGCTAAAGGCTGAAAGAAGATGCATGAGAGAAAACGTGGCGGCGTTAGAGGGTGGCAGGGGGAATTCCTCCCTGGAAAATTTTCGAATTTTCTTGCCCTCCCTCGGTTCTCCCATCCCCTCCCCTTGAAAGAAATTTTCGAATTTTCTTGCCCTCCCTCGGTTCTTCCATCCTCTCCCCTTGAAAGAAAAGAAAACATAATTCGTCAGGAAGAAAGAAATATATATGTATATTCTACATAATTAGTAGTTCTGACACCTCCCACCCCCAAATTAAAAAAAACATAATAAAAATTATCCCCAGTAACTGAACGAAAATACAAAAACAATTTGGAATATGAAAATGTACGCTCTCCTTTCCATAGCTTTTTAATTGCGCGTATGACCTCAAAAACTGGCTCAAGTTTGCGTGGAAAATCAATAGGAAAATAGGTGCGCGAAGTACGCGGACGGATTTCTAGGCCTATTTTTTGCACGTTCGGAGGATAATATTCCCGTGCAGGTCTAACTTTACAGTCTGGCCTCCTTTTCTATGATTTACAGAATAATGAGTCACGGTTGCCTCAAACCCGGCGCATACGCCGTTTCATCCACAACTCCGGTCAGCAACCCATGGTTCGCGAATTATTTTTTGACTTGGATTTTTCTTATGATTTAAGTGACCCGTTTATAAAAGAGTAATATTCTACAATTAAAAAAATACAATTAATCGAACCGACAGTCAGAAGCGACGATGGTGAACAGTTGCTTCAAACTAATATTATAGGTTTAGGCCTAAGCTATACTAATTAAAGAAAATAATGAAAACGATAATAAGGTAGAGCCTATAGTAATACGCTTTCTCACGTCCAAGAAAATGCTCGCAGTATGGTAATAGAACAACATGCCTGTTTTAAAGACCTATTTGAAAACAGGCCTTCGTGGAGGCTCACGGTCATAAAATCATCACCCTTCTAGTGGAACCTGAAGAATGAAATCTCGTTTAAATTATTTTTCTGTTTACAACCTGAGGCTGGTTTTCTTAGAGGTTTTATAGAAATTAACATGGTGAAACCTCTTGATTCTATCTTTTATCACGTAAAATAACGCACATTTTCTGGGCCTTCGCGCCCTTGGACCCCATGACATTGTTGCTGGCTACGCTCTCAAAGTGACCACACCGGAAATTTTACTCTGGCTAGTTCAAGCCCCAAGCCTTTTTTTTTTTTATTCCGGACATGTTCGTTCGACAAAATGTAATTTACTGGAATGTGTTGAGAATTATGTTGCTTCCATTGTTATACATCATTTGGGTGTTGGAGGAATGGGATAGGTATTTCGACGGAAGCGCTTATTCCTAAAGAATGAGGTTCTCCGGGATGGGACGTTATTTGAGAGAAATGAGTTCATTCAATGTGGGACGTTATTCGATAAACACTGATCTCTAATATAATAGTATCTTGTGGATATTTCCCGTACGATTAAAATCGTAACGGTACCGGATTGTACAGGAGTTCGTGTTTCGTACAGGTCATTCCATTCATAGAAAAAGTCTTTATATTTGAGAAAGCGTACCTGTCGATAGCCATAGTGGCCTATGTGAATACTATCTCCGGCTACATAAAATTGATTATAAGATTGAAAAATATTAGGCCTAATCTTATTGTAGTAGTGATATGTACACGTTTTTATTATAGTTAGGACTATTTATTCGTTAACGTATTGTATTCACATTTAAATTTAATGTATTATTTAAGTTTGAATTACTATGTCCATGTAAAATTAATCTTATTTATAAAATTGTATATTTAAATAATATAGTAATAGGCATAGCCGAGGTCTAGCCTAGACTAGGCCTAAACAAATGACTACGCCTATATGTGAGTGTATGAAATTATGAAAATGAATAAAACGCAAAATTGTGAAAGAATAAAGGAAGAATAGGAAAGAGATTTGGAGCGGCTGAAATATTTTCCGAAAATATACAATAGTAGTCAATATGCTATTATTGCATTACGTTTTTGTAAACAATTATGGGCACTAATCGTCAGAGGTCTCGGTGCCACAGCCTACACTTTTCATAATTCGTAATTTATAGCGAGATCAATGTTTGTAAACATGGTAAAAGAATCGCCAGTAAATTTGTCGCCCTCTATGATTGATTGCGAATCCAGCCGCGCCCCTTGATTTGAATTTTTTGAGGATGTGACCGACAAAGTTTATGTTGTGAAGAATGCTCGCACAAAAACAACATGGTAAATGTATTTTATATAATAGGGATTAAATTCAAATTGAATTTATTAATTATGGGTTGGTTTCATTCCATTGAGGCTGAAACAACCTTTTTTTTTTTTCGTTGAAGGAAGGGAGGAAAGCTAGGCTAGGGCCTAGGCCTAGTAGTAGTCTAGGGGGTTAGTAGTAGCCTAGTAGGCCTAGCCTAGGCACCTAGTACTAGGCTAGTAGGAGAGTCCCACCTCACTCGCGATAGAAAAGCTTCGATTTAAAAGGCATTCCCAGGTCCTCCACCTCTGACTGTCCGTCTGTAGTGTAGGCTAGAAATACCGTAAAACCTCGAATTAAAGCCCAGTGTAATGATAATGTAACTTCATACCTGGACCCCAATGGAAAATAATCCATCTGTTTTGGATTAATTGGGTCGTCCTGAATCTAGGCTAGTCTTTTTTTTTTATTTC
>NW_022684729.1:0-1256 GCF_011630105.1 Anneissia japonica | reverse complement strand
TCTGAATGTTGAACTTAGTTAATAACCTGTTGGCTTACCTCCTATGGGCTAAAATTAGGCGCCTGGACCCAAGGCCAGAGATATGGTCGGGCGGGTCCCCGTAAAGAGCAGAAGTGTAAAAAATAAAAAATAAACATACTCCATTTAAACGTCAACACAACGGAGCGCACTATGCTTCACCCAGTTTCTTACTGGGTCCAACGGGGTCCCAAGCATTAATATAGTATGGCCAAAATTAGCTTCAGACCACTTTATTACGCCACTGTTTGTAGTACAATAGTAGTAGAGTACTGCAGGAGCAGCAGTACGCAGCGTGAGTTAGTCACATAGGCTGCCATCAAGGGCGTCGATCCGTGGTTGAAAGTGGGGGTGGGGGACGAAATGAAAAATAAAGCCTCGGGCAGTAGCCTAATTGGTTGGGGACCATGGGTGGCGAAGCCCCCGAAAGCTCTGGCGCCTATAGCCCTTTAATTGATTTTAAGCAATGCAACATTTATTTCCATACGAGATTTCAAAATATCCCGTGGCGGATCCAGTAATTTAAAATAGAGCTGGGCCAGAGAGGGACTTTTACAGATGGAGAGTGTAGACCATCTCAGCCCCACCGTGGTTGGGGCTGAGTTAAGAAAATTTATGATTATGGCACCTCTTGGTAATAAATGACACTCTCAGACTGAATTTGAATATAATTTTTATTTTTCTCCACTTTTAAATTTCGGGAAAAAAAATAAATTAGGGATGGTGTGCCGGCTGGGCCCCTTGAATCTGCCACTAAAATACTCATCATATAAAGTTTTTAAAATTATCCTTTTAGTCATAATTATGCCCGCATATATATTTCGTGCAAACTAACATTCATAAAAATAATGATTTATTATCTACTGATTAGCTTGTAACGTATTGAAAAACAAATAGGCCTAAGATAAACTTAAAACAGTCATTAATTTAGTCTTTTCACATTTACAGTACTTTTAAAATCAATCAAGAGGTGCTTTTCTTCTCTTTTTGAATTTCACTTTTGTGTAAGTAATATTGCGACTACACTATTGTGAGTGGAAATAGTACCGTTTAATTTACGATCGAACAGGAAATAGGGAGCACACAAAACAATATTAAGCATTTTGATTTCACAAACATAAAGGTGATTTACTTAACTTATCATTAGTGGCGGCTCCAGGAAAGCAAATAAGAGGGGGACAGGGAGGGACTTGCACAATTTGGGAAAGTAGATCACCTTATTTGGGGCTGAGGAAAGA
>NW_022684728.1:0-686 GCF_011630105.1 Anneissia japonica | reverse complement strand
TTACCGAGACGGTACCCCTCGTCCTCAAATCCGTTCATTGCCACGGATATCTCGTACGGATCGTGTTGAACCAGCTCGACCTGCACGAGTTTGAGGATCGTCACGAAATCCAATACCGCGGGCTCCACTGTCATTGATTTTAAAACCTCGCGAACGCAATCTCTCCGTCTGGAGGCGCGAACGGCGTCGCTGTGGCAAGCGCGACATCGGTCGACACTCCGACTGGACATCTCGCCGCAGACGACGCACGAAAATAACACGCATCGACTGCACGGCGTGCTCTTCTTGCAATCTCCGCAAATCTCACGTCTGCATTCCGTTCCGTGCATGACTTCGTCCCAAAAATGGGAAATGTTGGATAACTGCAACCTGATCGCTGGTTCGTCCTTCGTCGCTTCTCTCGCTGCGTTGCACAGTTCGACGGGAACCTCCATCATCGTCATCCTTGATTTCTCTTAATTTTAAGCGCAGTGAGCGGTGTAGCGCGTTATGCAAGTTTGGAAGATGCTAATAATATTCACACAACAAACGTATAATTTCATTTTTTTAGTAATTTTTATTTTTCGATTCAACAGAAAGTTAGAAATATCAAAATTATAATAATTTAATATCCCAAAGCAAGTTCTTGAGGGCTTCCATCGGATTCGAGAAGTAATAATGCATGTGCCGGAGATCTCTAGTCGCCT
>NW_022684727.1:0-936 GCF_011630105.1 Anneissia japonica | reverse complement strand
CCCCATCTAAATCACATCTACGTGAACTTATCATGCTGATTCTGACCAATAATAACTTTGTTTTCTTCGACGGTCATTACCTACAAATTCATGGCACAGCGATGGACACTAAAATGGCTCCATCTTTTGCTAACTTATTTATGGGACAATTTGAGGCCAATTTCCTGTCCCTACAGCCCAAGAAACCAGATGTTTGGTTTCGTTACATTGATGATATCTTTATGATCTGGACCCATGGTGAAGATAGTTTGGATACGTTCCTATTGAACATTAATTCGGCTCATCCCACAATCAAATTCACTGCTAACAAATCCACAAGCAGTGTAGATTTTCTGGACATCACCGTGACCATGGAAAATGGTGCACTCAAAACTGTTCATCATGCAAAACATGCTCCTTGCTTGATTCTACACAATCATTCAAGAGCAACCAAACAAACCACATATTTCGGATAAGGCAATTAATTAATTGCCTCACCAAAAATGTCATTTATCTCATATATGATGCTGTATAGGCAAATATACATCTGTCTCTTATACACATCTAGATGTGTATAAGAGACAGCATCTAAGCTTGATCAACCAGTAGCCGAACATTTCAATTTAGCTGGTCATTCAATTTCAAATTTCAGAGTGATTGCAATTGACCATAATGCCAATTGGAGCGACAAAAATCGCAAAGATAAAGAGAATCACTGGGAACTTTTACTTAAAACCACCACCACACCATTTGGACTCAATATTAGGAACGTTCTCCCAGTACACTAAATTAAACCTATGGCATTCCAAATTATTCTGGATAAATCATTTGGCTTGTTCATTGAGGCATGCCTCTAAAGTTTAGTTTTGGCCTTCCTGTTTACTTGTTTAGGCTGTTTATTCTAATCCCACCTAGTCTATTGTTTCTAATCATGCTTGCATGAAATTCTCACTTTAT
>NW_022684726.1:0-568 GCF_011630105.1 Anneissia japonica | reverse complement strand
GGATTGTCAATTACCGAGCTGTCTACCAGGTTAAATATACAATCTCAACAATTTTAATGTACTTTGAATTCAATGCATGTAAACCCATATTATTTCTGCTTATGTCACATAAACAATATAAGGCGACCAAAATATTAGCTTGTGTAGCCAAAGGCCGGCCGATCCAATTTAAAATACCATTGAGAAACTGTAGATAGAAAATACAGCATGAAGCCACTTTCAACCAATATGCACGGGTCCAGTGATGGTAGGCAATGAACTCTAGGCAATACTTAAATCCCAGGGACAAAGTTGCCCCTATAATTGTGGTGGATATCTATGTTACCAGTTTATAAGCCACCCTAATTATAAGCCAAAATAGAAATCTTTAGTTATTTTGCATTTAATTTTTTATTTATTTTGACCATGATGATTGGATACAAAAAGATACTAGAACTATATTTTTAGTGATTGACTACCAAATAATGATATCAAAAGAACAAACTTTTTTTTAATATAGTACTACTGATAATTTAGGGTATGTGTTATTTAAGGCCAATATATAAGGTTAATACTCTGTCTATCATTA
>NW_022684725.1:0-989 GCF_011630105.1 Anneissia japonica | reverse complement strand
TGATGAGGATCGGAGTCGTTGTTCGGCTTTTCTCCCAGAAGTTGTCGCCAGCTACGACTTAGGTGTTTTTTTTTTTTTTTTAAACATGAGAGCAATAAAACGTTTTAAGTCAAAAGTGTGATTGTGTTATTCATTCAATTGTGATCTTTTCTAACATATTAATTAATATCTTAAATTCCTGTTCAATTTTTAATTTCCATTTTACTTATAAATTCCAATCCAATAACAATGGTCTATAAACAATGTATAATTAATGTATAAATAATGTTCAGCAATCCAATCAATGTTCAATCAATGTTCAATAATCAATGTATAATTAATGTTCAATAATCGACTTTCAGCAATCAAATCAATGTTCAATCAACGCTTGCATTTTTTTTTTTTTTAATTACTCTGCAAACATAGAGCTATTGTATTTAGGATTTGGTTTGACAGTTCGTCCACTTCGGGTTCTTGTTGGCTGAATCTGTGTTGATTTTTTGTGGTAGTTCTTCACGAGGCTGAGTTTGCATTTGTGGTTTTGGGTTGTGTATCGGCTGTGTGTCCTGGAATTGTAATAGTATATAAACAGCTTTTTGTATCGGCTTGTTTTCTGTTACAGGAAGCAGATATTTTTCTGTTTCTTCTTATTTGCGTTTCACCGGTATTGACCATATATGATCTTGGCTGTTCCAGAATCTTGCTGATCGTTCCTAGGCGATCATGTCCTTTCTTTGTTCTTATTCGAACTGTCTGGTTTTGTTGTAGCGATGGGAGTGCGCTTACCTGTGCTTTTTTGTCATGGTAGCGGTTCTGTTAGTTTCTCTTCATTTCTAATTGATTTCTTACAACTTTTGTATTGATTGGTTTTGGTGTCAGTAAGAATTTGTTTGTGTAGAGAGGATTTCTAGTTGTTTGTGATAGTAGTCTTTGTGCCGGTGATTTTAGAACATTATCTCTTGGCACATTGCGTAAGTTCAGAAGATTTTGATAGATATCTGATCCATCTC
>NW_022684724.1:0-1705 GCF_011630105.1 Anneissia japonica | reverse complement strand
ACACAATTTTAAAAATATGATAAGAAGACTACTTTTTCCAATACAGGATTTAGAACGTAAATGTTATTGTGAAACAAACTTTTTTTTTTTTTTTTTATTAAAAAGCAATGCTTAATATTTTAATGCTACTATGTAATGTTATCTCTAAAAATATAACTGGGATAAAATTAGCAATACCCACTAGGTGACTGTACAGAACACAGACCTTGCACATTATGAGATCGCTAAATAACAATATTAAAATATGGAGGTATGTAAAAGGTCTTTGCTTAAAAGAGAAATATTGCAAATAATATTTTATTTATTGCAGAAATGAAGAAACAATAGGAACTGACAGCCCTACATTTTACTTTTTTACAAAAATAACTTAAATGTTAAGTTCCAATGGAAATATATATAATTAGGGCAAGGAAAAATGTTATTATATTTACAAGTTACAGAACCATTTATTTAAATATACTTGCACGGTAATATTGAAAAAAAAAACAGACATATAATTATAATGCTACAAATGTACATGTTTAAGAACCAGTTTATGTAAAAAAAACTTAGCACAGTGAAAATAAACAATAATTTAAGAGCTGTCTTGGTTTAAATGAGATATATTGAGAAAAAATAATTAATATATTATTATGAATAATGTCAGTTAATTCTGACGAAACGTGAAAACATTACCAAGTACATTTCCTTGCTAGCCTAGCTAGCCTAGGCCCTAGCCTATGCTAGCTCATTACAAAATAAATAATGAAATCGTTTGCAAATAATAGACCTCATAGGCTACGACCCTACCCTACCTAGCAACGCTAGGGCCTAGGCCTAGCCCGAAAAAGTACACCGGTCCCGCCGCCAGGCAGTATCATGAGCATGTGGTGAAAACAATTAGGGTGAATTTTCTAACTTCTTAAATTTCGTGATTTCTTCTTTGCTGGCCTTGAAGCAAAAAAATCGGTTATCCTTTCTCGGCGCTTCATCCTCCTAGGCTATTTTTGGCGTGTCGCATATAATGAAAAATGTCATTTTGAAGTCTTGCTGGTTACGTCATTGCTGCAGCTTTTTGATTTCTACGATCGGATACGATCGATAGCGACAAATAAACAGTGCCAAAAATGTTCCCATTTTGTAATAAATTGCACTATCTTGGAAATGGGGGATTGTTTTCTGGCTAAGGGGGTTCGCTGGCAAAAGGGGGTTCGCTGAAAAAGGGGGGTTCGCCCGAACCCCTGAAAACCCCCCTGGCTACGGGCCTGATCTATACATCATAATATGCTGTTATTTTCCCGATTTTCAATGTTAAAACAAATATTTTGAACAACTTTGGTGATGGTTTCCACCTGAGAAATGCCCGAAATCATAAACTTTGGAGGCTGATTTCTCAAATATTTTTCTTTAAACAGCTGTATGTTTAAATGCTTGTAACTTAATAAGGAAATGTCGGATTAAAATGATTTTTTACTATTTTATAGCCCTCATTTTCATCTTTAACCCTTTATTAATATCTAAAAATTGATTTTTGTGACGAGTGACTGTGTTGGCTTGTCCTTGCTGCATATATAGGTGTTGAGTTCTTTATTTTAAATACTGTATTGAATGTTATATATTTGTTAAATTTTTGAAGATTTCTGGGTAGTTTATTACTTTTAGTTACTTTTTATCTTAAAAAATGTTATAATAAATATATAAATATTAATTAAGTAGAAACATCAGA
>NW_022684723.1:0-847 GCF_011630105.1 Anneissia japonica | reverse complement strand
GATCACAATATGACAACAACAATCATTTAATTAGCTTTTCTTCAAGGAGGGAAGGGGTAACACATTTATGATCTCTTGAAAATTATCCATCATTGTTCATGTAAGCATACATAATACGTTTTATTTTTTAACTTTTTAATGTTATTAATGTTTTTTTTTTCAATTTCAATAAAATTTGTAATGTTTCTTGTTCCTGTTTTTTTCTGTCAATGTTTGCAATCATGTTCACATTTTAAATGTATTTTTAATGTTCAATTTTTAGATGTGATTCTTATAAAAATGTATGCATTTATATTTTCAGAATTTTTCCATGTTTTTCTGTAATAAGTAATTAAATTTTTAAACTTTTTTAACTGTTACCTTTTTGTAAATATTGTGCAATTCTGCTATAAGGCTGTGAATTTAGATTCGTTTTTTAATAAAGAATAAAGTTCAATAATACTAGAAACAATTTTAATACCAAAATTGATAAGCCATAAAATCGAACTTGTTAAGTACAGCATTATGTACTGTTTGCTAAAAGAATCCTTAAAAATGGTTTATGTAAATGCTTCTAAAGTTTCTGAATCAATATATGTTCAAGAGGGCCGGCACTGTGCCTGGCCACCAATAGCAACCACAGTGACACAAGAGACTTTCAAGCACTGTGACACCGCCAAAAACCATGATACTATCAGACACAAACAGTTTAAATATTACAAATATAATACAGGTCTCAGTGGCATATCTAGTCTTGAAATGGGAGGGGGCTGATGTTGGGGCAAAGGTGAAGTGGGGGCTCGATGATCAGTTGAGGGGTGCTAATTCGCAAAATATGGTGATTTTAGGTGATTTTTAAATACTTGAC
>NW_022684722.1:0-523 GCF_011630105.1 Anneissia japonica | reverse complement strand
TATATAATAATTATAATAATAATAATAATTATATAACAATAATAACAATAATAACAATAATAACAATAATAACAATAATAACAATAATAACAATAACAACAATAACAACAATAACAACAATAACAACAATAACAACAATAACAACAATAACAACAATAACAACAATAACAACAATAACAACAACAATAACAACAACAACAACAACAACAACGACAACAACAACGACGACGACGACGACGACGACGACGACGACGACAACAACAACAACAACAACAACAACAATAACAATAATAATAATAATAATAATAATAATAATAATAATAATAATATGTCGTCCTTATATAGTGGTTAATGCCATAACAAAGCCTCTAAACGTTTCAGATTACGACATCAATGGGTGGCTGCCTTTGCATGAAATGCAATTAAAATGGAAGGAACTGCACCCCGAATTGATGATTAAACTAGGTTCCACTGGGAATTTGAGGGCTCAAGCGCAACAATTCTTTCATTCCCAACAGCGACT
>NW_022684721.1:0-769 GCF_011630105.1 Anneissia japonica | reverse complement strand
AATCACAATTTACAGCCATGGTTACAGCGTACATGCAAAGATCGTACGCAGCGAATACCCTACGCAATGCATATTTTCAAAAATGATGTTATAGTTAAAATACACTTCAGATGCCAATATGATGACGTCACAACGTCCGATCAGCCATTATGATCTATAAAATCATATTTACAACTTATGTGCTTTCAGAATATGTAATAAAAATTGGGGGTCACCTTTCATCCTAAGGAGCGATTAAAAATAGGCCTGATTTTAGCATATTTTCACTGTATATCGGCACAAATTCACGCAAAGATACTTATGTTTGATGCGCACGTACAGCATTGCTATTGGCCATAAAATGACCAAAAAGAATGGAAATTTGTGAAAACAATGTCAGGAAAACAAACTACCGGTATGTGAAAAAACATAATGTCTAGCTTCTGTACGTGCTGCGCGCGTGAAAATGCACACGTGTAGTGGTAAATTTCAAAAAATTTTGAAATGCTCAAAATGGCCTGAAACATGCACTAATTTAATCTAAATGTGATTTCAAGCATTTTAAAATTTTGACGTACGCACGCGTTATGATGCGCACGCGTAAAATTAAGGTACATTACATTTAACATTGACTTGAAGTTAATGCTCACTTAATACGATTTCGAAATGGCAATTGGTTAGGCTATGATCGATAATGTAAAAACGCAAAATTGCGCGTAGATTACGTCACGCATAACTGCGCACTTTGAAAACCTTAATGTGACTATTCCAGGCCAAGCTAAATGTTTGT
>NW_022684720.1:0-892 GCF_011630105.1 Anneissia japonica | reverse complement strand
TGAGCCGAAAACCAATTTATCTTTACACACTTTTTATCATACTTATATAATAAAGGCACGCACTCAATTAATCATCATTGATCGTATGTTTCTTTGTTGTTTATGTACTTTTGTTGCCATGAGAAAAACTAATTTCATATTTTAATTTGACAATAAAGCTATCTTGTATCTCATATAAATCGCTGCGATAATAGAAATATAACAACATAATTGTCTTCGATTTATCTACTTTACCTACTTCATGAGCCGAGTTCAATTCTACAATTTCCAGGTATATTCTTGACTTCCTTAGGAACGTGATGGGGACCACCCCCTTAAAATAGTTGGGGTACGTGTCGCCTTTCACCCCCGTCCATGCTATTCACCAGAAAAGGCATCATACAGGCATTATACAGTAATTCGGCACCAAATCCTGAATTTACGTGATTTTCAACATTTTTTTTTATATGAAGAGAGTAGAATAGTAGGCCTATTTGAAATAAATCCATTATCAGTCATTATTATACTTTTTAAAATATCAACAATTATTTTACACTATTTGCAAATAAATTTGTTTTATTGTATTAGCTATAAAATTTTAATTGGCGTTTTTAGGTAGAAATATTTTTTGAAATTTTAAAAAGGCCCCCACCCCCTAAATTGGCTATTGCTATCGATCAAATATCTGGAGAAAGAAATCTTGTTTGTTTTTACTCAGTGTACCAGCTGATTATAACTCAAAGGAATTACCGATAGCCATGACTGAATTTTACTGAATGAACTTTAATATGGTTGTCAATGGTGGTGGGGAGTGGGGTGGGGGGAGGTAGGCAGGCAAGTAAAAAATGGAAATTATAGATGGTTGATGTCCAACAGTTATAATTGACAAATAAAAAGGTTAAGGAACTGAAAT
>NW_022684719.1:0-821 GCF_011630105.1 Anneissia japonica | reverse complement strand
GTTAAACCACACATTGACACAGATTCACCCATCTGTATATTCAAACATAGCATAAGAAACAGTATGTGTTATAATGTTGGTATACAGATGGGTGAATCTGTGCCAATGTGTGGTTTAACGGTTTTTTAATAGTTATCTTACTGTATACTGTTTCTTATGCTATGTTTGAATATACAGATGGGTGAATCTGTGTCAATGTGTGGTTTAACGGTTTTCGACGGTTATCTTACTGTATACTGTTACTTATGCTATACGGTAAGATAACTTCCATCTATGCCCTGAATTAAAGCACTAGCATTCTCTGAGCTACATTGAGGTAATGCTATAGCATCAGCCAACACTAAGGATTGGGTAGCACCAGTATCTCTAAGTATTGTGACTGATTTTCCTTCAGATTTGGATAAGCAAGGAGAAACTACACCAGTAAATACAAATCCTTTAAATCCCTGCAATTCATTATCTATCAGTTTAGGCCGTTTCACATCGTACTCACCTACCCCCTTTACAATCTTCTCTGTCCGACAATGTGTGCTTGACTTAGCAAACGCAACTGGTTTTTTATCAGAGCGTTGTTGATCATTTTTCCATTTGTAGCATTCTGACTTAATGTGTCCTTTCTTTTTGCAATAATGGCATGTGGGACCCCCAGTTGGGAATTTCTTGTCCCCCGTAAATCCCTTATTTTGGAAAGGTTTCGAAGTACCATTGGATCTCTTATCATTATGGGTTCTATCTTTACTATATGGGTGAAACCTAACTGTAAAACAATGTCTCTTCTTAAAACGCGTCGGTCAAAATTCGTACTCCATGAAGTAAGTCTT
>NW_022684718.1:0-611 GCF_011630105.1 Anneissia japonica | reverse complement strand
AATTTCATTTTAGGTGTAATCAATTACAACAGTCCCTTAACAGACACTCCTCTGCTGCTCCATCAACGTGTACATGGCCGCGTCTACTTTATCGAAGATTGGTGTTTTCACATACCAAGATGTTTTGGCTTTAGCAGGGTTTTCGTTTGTTGTAATGTGTCTTTGTACTTTCTCTCTGTTTTTCCATATGGTCGCTACCGTAGACTTCGAAAGTCCAAAACGTTTTCCAATCGCTGAATTGGACTCGTGGTTCTCATAGGCTTTTATTACGCTCAGTTTCGTATTAATGGAAATACACAGTCTTGGTCTTTTCGAGGCAGAAGCCATTGTTGAAATGTACATTACATTTCACTTAATTATGTTTCAATCAATTAATTAAACAATCAGGTCTGTGCTCCTCCCATGCTCTCTACCTACCAATGAAAAGGTGTCGTTTAAAATAATACGTACAAATGATTCATTTAAATTGCATATATTTTCTGTCATTTCTTATTTAAACCCTATTCATTGTTTACAAAGTTCATAAGTGTAAACCAATTCATTCCAAGACGCGTGTCCTGTAAAGTTTGACAACCACAGCTATGCGCTCCTTTGATGTTAACCGATTGTTG
>NW_022684717.1:0-727 GCF_011630105.1 Anneissia japonica | reverse complement strand
TTAGTCGATGATATTCCACGTATGTCTCGATTGTATAAAATAACACTGCAGTTGTTAACATAAACGCCGGACACTTTGATATAATTTGAGACATGTACATTTATTCAACGAAAGTTTCGGCAGCACCTGCTGCCTTCGTCAGCGTAAGAGTGTCTGAAGGAAGAGATGGTAATTTGGCTGTATTAACTAAATATGATAAACTATATATAATCTTAAACTAATGAACTGTGAAGAGAATAGAAAATCTGTAAGAACAATGTTATGGATCAATGGTCAGAATCAATGATATAGGCCTAAATGATAAACAGAGGACTATAATCTTAAGGCTGTAATATCATATCTATTACAGCCTTAAGATTATAGTCCTCTGTTTAAAGATGGTTAAAAAAGGTTCCATCGATCCCAAAATTGGACCCCATCTCATCCAGGTCGATCCGGCACCAGGACGATTCTATGTCCTACCCAAAATCCACAAAGCAGGCCATCCTGGCAGACCCATTATTTCGGGCAACGGTACTGCTACAGAAATAGATGTGTAATATGTGGATGACTTATTGAGACCATATGTTGTTGCTCTCCCCTCGTACATTCAGGACTCCACGGACTTTATCCGCAAAATTAACCAAATTTCAAATTTACCTAATAATACTGTTCTGGCTACACTTATATACTAATATCCCTCATGAAGAAGGTGTTAATGCGTGCATTTCAAATTACAAGCAAATTC
>NW_022684716.1:0-779 GCF_011630105.1 Anneissia japonica | reverse complement strand
AAATTAAATGTCGTAAGTATATAGTTTGCCTATTTGCCTAATTTGCTTTAGACAAATCTAAAAACCTTTTATTACAGGAATGTTAAACTTGCCTTATTAAGCACTACCAAGTGAGCAAATAAGGCAATTTTAACATTCCTGTAATAAAAAAGTTTTTTCTAAACCAAATTAGGCAAATAGGCAAACTATATACTTACGACATTTAATTTGAATTTTATATAATTCAACTTATTATCAACGTAATTAAAATTAAATGTGAAGTTACTGTAGTATTCCTTACAATAAGATTAACAATTCAAGCTTATAATTAATTTCATATAACCCGAGTGAGTTTTAACTTAGGCAACCCTTCCTAAAAAGGTACACTTTCTTCATCAAAAGGCTTCTACGGATGGAATAACCTGTTCGTTGAAAACCCAGTACTATTACGATTTTTAATTGTAGGGAAATCTACTTTACTGAATATTGGGCATTTATAAATTTTAAATCCTGTATAGAATCTCATTGTTAAACTGTTGTAATATTGACTACTAAAAATAATAAAAGATTACGGTATATAGTATTACTATAATTTAGTACTTTTTCCATCCAGTCTGAAGCTAATTTCATGGCTCTCCACCCACCCTTATTAACCCACACTTCCATCCTTGCAGTATAATAGACTCTTATTTGAGTAGGGGTGAGCATAAACATCAATCGGAGGGCCAAAGTGATTTTTCGATTTAACACAGAGGGCCGAAACCTAGCTTTGATGTTTCAAGTGTGCTTCCAAAAACCTT
>NW_022684715.1:0-516 GCF_011630105.1 Anneissia japonica | reverse complement strand
TTTCATTATATATAAATAACGAATTGACTTCAAACTCATTATTTATAAATAACTGCTTTTACATTCATTATATATAAATAATGATTACTGGCTTCATTATATATAAATAAGGAAGGGGTAACACATCATTATATATAAATAATGAAAAATAACTTACAATTATTTATTTTAAAAAAAATCATTATATATAAATGAAAAGTAACTTACAATTATTTATATATAATAAGTTCACTGATTTCATTATATATAAATAACGAATTGAATTCAAACTCATTATTTATAAATAACTGCTTTTACATTTCATTATATATAAATAATAGCTGTCGCAAAACCATTATATGTATATAATGCTTGCACTTGGACTTACAATTAGGGCCTATTCACCTATCGAAATGGCAAAGCAAGGGATACAGCAGATTATTGAATCCAATGGCGCCAATAATAATAATAATAATAATCTTGAAAATATATATGTATATATATATATATATATATATGTGTATGTATATGTGTGTG
>NW_022684714.1:0-620 GCF_011630105.1 Anneissia japonica | reverse complement strand
ATGATACTGAGTAGACGAATGAATAATTTTGTAATGAACAAAATATTTATGAACAAAAGCAAACATATATGAAACCAATGGACGTTTTGACAAATGAACATGTACCGGTACGCATGTAAAATGTGCAAGTAGATTTCTTTATTAAAAGCAAATATTTAGCTTCATCTATCCAATGTGTTGTAACAAGTGCAGAGTCTGCACTGTACTGCAAATGTACAACAATATCATAATTATTTTGTGTAAAATTTTGTAAGTGCGCCTAGGCTAGGCCTAGTAGCTTCAGTAGTACCTAGCCTAGTCTAGGCCTACGGCTGGTCTACTGAGATCTAACACTAAGAGCCTCAAGATTTAGATATAAATGACTAGTGGTAGCAGTAGGCCTGGGCAGTATCCTTTACTGAAATTATGCTTACTTTCATAGTGGTAAATTAGGTTGTATATCTAAATTTTAAGGCACAAGGTAGAGGCACACCAGCAGGGCAATTTTACCTGCTTTTATAATATTACTATTAAAATTGAAAAATGCACAAGACAATTATGCACATATTGAAATTGTATATGTTTTAAAAAATAGCCCTCTACAACATCTTCAATACGTATCATTTCCAGTGCGATAATCA
>NW_022684713.1:0-1279 GCF_011630105.1 Anneissia japonica | reverse complement strand
TCTACGAGAAAACTGAGAATTTATTAAAAAAAAAAAAAGGTGGAAAAATGGATAGTGTTTCATTACAAAGTGCGACAGAAATTATTAGAAAGTGCGACAGGTCATTTTATTACAAAGTGCGACAGACAGTTATTACAAAGTGCGACAGCTCAGTTATTACAAAGTGCGACAGACCTTATTACAAAGTGCGACAGTTATTACAAAGTGCGACAGACTTTATTACAAAGTGCGACAGACTTTATTACAAAGTGCAACGATTATTACAAAGTGCGACGCAACACACGTGGCTTCTACCGCGTCATGCTGCGCTGCTTCGCGTAGTATGTTCATGCGCAAAGGTGTTAAACTCTCTGTTGTGGAGAAGGATAACTTTTTCAGCAATTTCTTGTTGCGAAATACCTCAGCTCGTGTGCAGTAGGTGGAGAATATTATGATAATCGCACGTGGTTTAGTGCGGGATTTGTTGACCTGGTGTACTTTCGTCCGTCCAAGACGGTGTACGGTCAATATCGATTAGCTCAACATCATCACAGATACGAGTTGTTATAACATCTAAAGCTAATGTGTCAGTGTAATAGCAGGCATTTACGCCTACTTGTACTGTTCAAGATCGTCGATTTTGTCCACTATACATCGATATTCGTTCCTTAGCTTATCGTTTTCCTCTTGTAGAGAGGTGATGTCCACCACTAAAGTCTCGTTGTCTAGGGCAACACTGCTATAAATATTTTGGCTGACCTGGTCAAGAATTGCATCACTTATTGATCTTATGGACTACTTCGTTTTCACATATTGATGCAATAGTCTTATCCATAAGGTTGGGTGATGATAGTATGTGTTTGCTTATCGTCGTAGCAACAATATTTACAAGTTCTTTATCTTCAGAGAAGCTGCTCAACATCTCTCAATGACGACTACGAGTCGATCTGCCCTCAGGCTTGTTGTTGTTCCGAGGTACTGGTTTTTACTGGTACGGGTAAAGCAGGCTGGGCGGCAGGCTGAAGTCCATCTTTGGTCGTACCAACGAAAGACTCAGACAATTTGTCGATGGATTTCATGCAAGCCCTTTTAGATTTTGAGCTCGATCTGGTCGACATTACTTTTTATAGTGTTGATGTTTAGTTTTTTGTACTGTCAAGTTACCGTAGTGCGAATAATTAAAAGCAAATTAAGAGTTTTTTATGAGCAAGTTTGAAACAGGTTTTTAGTTCGTCATGACCTTTGACCTTACTTATATACATATATATACATATATACATATATATATATACATATACAT
>NW_022684712.1:0-834 GCF_011630105.1 Anneissia japonica | reverse complement strand
TGATATACAATACTGTTGTAGATAGCTCATAGAATGATATATACAGTACAATATAATGTTAATACATTTTTTACAAAAACGTATTGATTTAGACCCAAAACCTTCCGATTACCATTCGGATACTCTAACAACTGAGCTGTAAATCCAAGAGGATTACATCCTTGGATTTTCCCAAGACACATTTGTAAAATTGTACAGGGACAAACAAATTATGTTGAAATAGCAGGTGTAAACAATATTGTGTGATGTCTTCACACCAGGCAGATTTAAATTAACATTTTGTGCAATATGTTTTATTGTAAATATTAATAATACTAATATTAATAATAACAATAATAATAATAATAAATTATTATTATTACTATCTCTTTCTCTTCCAGGAGATATGTTTTCAATTGTGAAAGTTGTGTGTCACGTTTTTTTGTGGTTTTTTGGTGTACGAAATATCTCAAAAACGGCTGCGAAGACATAATTGAAAATTGCAGGGAGTGTTAGGTATAACCCAATGAAGAAACAATTAAATTTTGGTGACGGTCTGGAGTAGAGTGTGGATGTGAAGACCATTTAAAGGAATTTGTCCTAGACAAGAAAGTTTAACCAAGTTACAAGGAAGAATTAACTATGATTAAAAATCTTTATGACGATTTTGATGCCTTAAGTGTATCTGTGATAGACTATTCATCCCTGTTGTTAGGACGTCCTTTTGTTGGAGTATCTATCATGTAATAAGTTTACTGATACATGTAAGCCTATTAATTATTGATGCTAGAGTAATTGGAATTCAACTAGGGAAGGGTAAACACAGAACCCTCCTACTTTGTATATGCCTTGGGA
>NW_022684711.1:228-541 GCF_011630105.1 Anneissia japonica | reverse complement strand
TCTCCACTTCAAAAACTGTCATAACTCCTTTGATCTATGCTGCCCGATGGCGTAACCACTGGGGGGACAAGGGGAAAATATCTATCTTTGAAAAATCTTCCCCACCCCTTTATAAATGCCCTTTCATTCCCTGAAAGTGCCTAAAAACCTCAAATTTCGCGCGCATTTCTTGTTAACATGGCACAATTTCCTCTAAAAATTGCACATTTTAGAGAGTTTTGATCAATTCTAACGAAATTAGAATTAAAAACACCGGGAGACAAGGGGAAAATATCCATCTTTGGAAAATCTTTCTCCACCCCTTGACAAATGC
>NW_022684711.1:0-180 GCF_011630105.1 Anneissia japonica | reverse complement strand
GCATTTCTTGTTACGGTAGGCCAATTTCCCCTATAAATTGCACATTTTAGGGAGTTTTCATCAATTCCGACGAAATTAGAATTAAAAACACAAAAATATTTTGCGCGCTTGGCGCCCATTTTTTAGGGCTTTTTTTTAGTTTTTTCCTTTTTAAGTTATTTAAACACATAATAGTCCCAA
>NW_022684710.1:0-578 GCF_011630105.1 Anneissia japonica | reverse complement strand
TTTATACATTCTTTATTGTTATGATTATTTCTTATGCCTACCTTTGTTGTTTTTAAATCATACTGGAGCCATTTTATCATAGTGAATTTATAGCCATAAATTTAATTAGACTGATGCAGGATTTTTTCCAAAATGCTTATAACAATAATGTTTATGCAATTATATAAGTTGGTGAATAATTAATTCACACCTCCTTAACTGTATATCATCATCACGTAAAAATAAAAATTAACGAAGAAAGCAGCTCTTCATAGATAAGTACAAGACACTAGGCTATACCACACAAAAGACTATTGCAAGTTGCCCTACGTCTACTTCTTCCATTAAATGAAATAATTATGAATAATGTTTCTATTATTATTATTATTATTATTATTATTATTATTATTATTATTATTATTATTATTATTATTCTAGATACCAATATTTTTGTTTTAGTTATAGCTTTTTTCTTTTGCGTGCTCTTAGTCGTTGACTAAGAGTCATGCCTGTAAATAACTACGAGCTATATATTTATTTTTGTAAATTAGTTGTATTTTTCATGAAAATTGCAATTTCCAGACAAAGAACTACCCGTT
>NW_022684709.1:0-500 GCF_011630105.1 Anneissia japonica | reverse complement strand
CATTGAAAATGTCTGAAGCCTAAATATGGATTGGATTGGATTTATTCAGTGTAAACACCAAGGATAGCCCACAGAATCATCAAGACCCCACTCCACCTTTGCTTCCCCTCCCTATCAGCTGCCCCCTCCAATTTCAAGAATCCTGGATACACCACTGATAATAGTTAATAAACATAAATGTATTAACAATTAATTGCCACTGAAAAAATATCAAGAAAAACATAAAATATTAATACAGTACTAAACTTTTCATAGAGATCAAAGAAAAAATGTATTTAGTGATTTATAGAAATTTTATTATGATAATCCTTAAACTGACTTTTGTATTATTTAAACATGTTATTTGGTGACAACCATTATTTTTATTCTGTTTTTTTTTTAAGCTATCGTGAGGTATACAAAGTTCCATTTTTCTCCTTTAGTTTATAATTTTAGTTCTAATGGCCTTATATTTTAAGTTAATTTTGTTTACAAAGAAGTATCCAGTTGATTGTGAAAAT
>NW_022684708.1:0-565 GCF_011630105.1 Anneissia japonica | reverse complement strand
GGCTCCTGTGGAAAAACATTGTTTGATATGTTTTATAACAACTGATCTTTCCAAGACACAAAAAAAATATTTGACAAAAACTCGGGAATGAATAGTAAGATACAGAATTTTCAATATTTAAGAACAAAGAAAAAGGTTTTTTAAATACTCAGATACTAAAGTTTTCATTAAATATGAAACTCAAAAAACATTTAGTAAAGACTAGTTTATTTGACATTCACCTGGAGAAGTGCGCTATGTGCACAGAAGCTAGTGTACTGCCAAATAAACTAGTCTTTAAAGTCTAAATTTTTTTTTAGTTTTATTTTCTATTTCATCTGGAAGTACTGTTTTGAAGTTATTCTTATAGTTTTAAGATAACTATATTTTCAATGTATTATTAAAAGTGGTACTGGAAGTAGCAACACATGTAAATGAAACAAAAAAAACCCAACCACACAATAATTATATAGCACATCAAATCGTAAATCAAAAATGAAAACTATGTTAAATATGCAGGTAAAGAGAGCCCTGAAAAGATGTATCAGCATAGATATTATTGAGAAGATGACTGAAGGAATACCAT
>NW_022684707.1:0-591 GCF_011630105.1 Anneissia japonica | reverse complement strand
CTCCAAAAATGAAAATTTCAAGTTACATTGTTTTGCCATGGAACGGCCGCTCAGCTGTCTTTCCCCATCAGTGAATCATTTAATCTGATAGGGACAGTCAGTCAATGAATTATTTAATTTTACTTTCCAGAATTTATATTAAGAAAATTCATGTACCATTCCATCAGGAACTTGATCCTGAACTTCGTCTTCGGAAACTCCTTCCGCTTCAATATGTTGATTATCCTGCTGCACCGGACGTGTCTGTAGATGAAAATCAAATGATCGACATTAATGAAACACATATTACTGTAGTGTAATAAATATATGCCAAATTATGAAAAAAATTGTGGACATTACTGCAAATTTTATAAACTTGCCTGCATTCTAGCTATCTGTCATCATACATTCAAAACTATATGATTTATAGCACATATTAAATGTTCAATGTATGATAAATATCTGATACACAATATACAATAGTGGTCATTATCAATTCAGGTATCTGTTATTTTATGCATAAAATAACTGTAACATCGAATAGACTTATTAATCCAAGATATCAGGAAACCTTTGGTTTGATGTGAGAAGAGCGATTTTTAGGTTTGTGAG
>NW_022684706.1:0-1009 GCF_011630105.1 Anneissia japonica | reverse complement strand
CCTCCTGTCTCGCGCCCACCTATACCATCTCTTTCGCACGCGCACTTCGAGATTCCTCCACATTTTAAAAGACATTCAGAAAACGGAAGTGACAAGTTCGCGTCTCTCCCGCTCGCGTTCTTCGCAGTTAGGTACGATATCGGCAAGCAGGATGCTTATGAGAAGCAGGAAGTTGTCGGAACTGGTGAGAAGCAGGAAGTTGTCGGAACTGGTAGCCGGGTCGTCAATGTCGTCGAACATCTTCCACTATCACCGCGCCGGGATCGTGTACGAGATTGCGATCCAGTATCCTCTCGGCCAACTGGACGAGCGTATCCGTGTCCATCCACTTTATGCTTTCGGCGTCGTCGTCGAAAAGCACGTATCGCGCGTCTCCCCTTTCGGCAAACCCGGCATGGTCGTTGCTCGAAAGGAAGCAGATTAGAACCGTGCACTCGCTCGGTTTCAGCAGCGTCACGCCGGGAATCTTTCCCATGAACGCTATTAACCTCGCGAGAGATCTGGTGGCCGGCGTGGGCGGATCAGCGTAAAACACGGTCGGCGCGAAGGCCGTCGACCCGTACCTGTCGGACAACCTCTTCGCCGCCTCCGGTACTTCGTCCTCGGACTCGACGAACCGTCTTGCTTGGTTCAGAAGCTGATGAAACGAACATGCGTCCTCTCCGATCAACCCTCCGTAGGCGGTGGAGCTCTGTCTGTAGTCCACGACGAACGGGATGGGACGGGGTTTTCGTTCTCTTCAGAGTTGCCGACGAGGACGTCTTCGCTAACGTCGTCGTCCACTTCCTCTTCGGATTCGCACGCAGAACTTCCGGAACATGCGTCGTCGACGACGTTGTAGGTGGGACCGACGTTATGGCGACCGGAAGGTTCCCGACGTTGTCGTTGAGACCCTTCGCGTCTGCAATCGTTCAGTAATCGGCGCAATTTGCTTACCTCTACAATTCGGCCGTAATTTACTGTTTCTATTTCGTTCGTCAGATAGGATGTATGTCGAATTAATTCTTTG
>NW_022684705.1:0-1054 GCF_011630105.1 Anneissia japonica | reverse complement strand
GTAAACGAACATCTTCTGACGTTGTGGTCTAGATGTTGGATCGCACAAATTCGTTCGTCGGCTGCGCAGACGTGGACCCGGAGAGACTTTTCGCATACGAAGTGTGTACCGTCCTGCAGCGGTTCCGCGAATCCGCACGCATTCGGCACGCATTCGTGAAGTTCGTCGACGTGGTATATGTTGTAACGTTTCGCTGTCACGTACGCGTTGAGCGCTGCCGCAGCCATCTTCATATATTTTTTCCTCTAAATGCCTTTTTTTTATTTGTTTCAGGCTTCCAGAGGAACCGGCTGCGACCTTGGATGGATGGACGAATACCCTTGGATGAAGCAAGCGGCAATGATATCCATCTTGCCCGTGTTTCAACCGAAGAACGTGTCGGTTCTCCTCACGTCGTCGATGACCTCCAGCGAGCACTGGTCCCAGGAACTGGTGACGATCAAACACGAGGGACGACCTCTCGTAAAGTACATCACGCAATCGTACCTGTGCGACGCCTGCTTCGAGAGAGGCGTCCGCAATGTGTGTCCCCACCGGAGGCACCTGGTGCCGGAACACATAGACGGTAGCGAAGGGAACGTGGTGCAGCAGATGATGAATCTGATAGCGAGCGGAAGCTACGAGCTGGAATGCATGGGCATTCCCGTCTGCTCGCCTTCTTCGCTCGCCGAACGTCTTTTCTCCGGTAGGTTGCTCTCCCGGCTGTTCGATGAAGAACGGAGGTCCGGCAGGAGATCCGGATTCGCATCCGGTCTGCTGATCGCCGTGGATCCCACGCCGTCGGACGTGTCCGGCATAGGTCTGGTCGCGGGGGCGATGACGTCCGACGGCAATCTCAGACAGGTGAGTCTCACGGGCGGTATCTTGCATGCCCTGCTTCTCTTCTCCGTTATCCTTCTCAGCGCGTACGTCGCGTGGTTTCGCGGACCTCGGCAGATCGCGGTGCCCCGATCGCCGGCGTCGGCGTTCGACACCCGCGTCTGAAGGAAGGACACGGCCACGGCCATCGGCGAACCTCCGATCGAGTTCCACAGCGGCTGATCGTAGCTGTTGG
>NW_022684704.1:0-962 GCF_011630105.1 Anneissia japonica | reverse complement strand
AGAATGCACTGTGCACTGACCTCCATAGGGTGGGGTTCTTTCATGCAATGGTTAGAATTCCCCATATCACCCTTGCTGTTACCATATCAGCCCTTCATTATGTTCTTTATGATTTATTTAACATTCTAATGTATATTTTTATTTACTGTATAATTTTTATAATTATACAGTAAATATACTGTAAACCTTATAATTTCAACATCAGTTCTCATTATGGCAAAGAGGAAAAGCAGCTTAGCTCAGTTCGGCTAATCTGGTGGTAGCCACTGTTTGTGCGCTGAACCGTGGAGATCGCTAGGTCCCCGGTTCAATTCCCATCGCTGCCTCTCCTTGTGTTCAGCTGGATGGACTGAAATACAAGTTACAATAGCGCACGTCTTTCGGATGAGACGTTTAAGCCGTTGGTCTTGTGTGCATTTATGGCCCATGTCCACGTTAGAGAACGCAGTACACTCTTCGGAAAAGAGTAGGGAATTGTCTCCCGGTGTACTGTCCAATCACCACCAGAAGGACCCCACTGGAAATAAGTCTTCTGACTTTCGTGGGCTCTCCTTTGGTGTTTACACCGAATAAATTCAATCCAATCCAATCCAAGCCCTATGTTTTGTTTTACAGACAGCCATACAGGATTAGGATTAGTTATTGCTATTATTACACAATATATCATACCAGCCTCCTCTAAAGGAACCAGAAACTTCGCTCTCGAGAACTTGTGACGCATTGCTTTAAACCGCGTACTGTACAATAAGGGGAGCTGTTCCCCCAGGCTTTTAGACGGAAGTAACTGAACAAAAATAGCCCAATGATCTAGGCACAAAGGCCTACAAAATGAAGTATATTACTTACTTTTACCTTGGACTACTTTTAGCATCGACATTGAATAATACTTACTAATGTTTTTTTAAGCTTTTAAAATGTAATAATTATATTCTGCACCACAGTGTTGTGTGTACGAGGCATCA
>NW_022684703.1:0-544 GCF_011630105.1 Anneissia japonica | reverse complement strand
AATAAGCCAATTCGTGGTATGAAATGCGCATGCGCGTATCCAGTTGTATCCACGGTCAATCGACATAAATCTATGTTTGTATGTTTGTTAATGGTGATTGACTTTGATACGAGCATGTGCGGTTCCAACTACGAATTAGCTTATTACAGCACAACATTCTAATTTTTATTTCAAATTTTATATTATTAATTTCTTTCTATTTACTTTCTAGTTTTTGTTCATATTCTTAGTTAATAGTTATCATATTACGATTTAATATTAAATCGTTGTTGTAATGTATTGATGTTATGTTTATTAACAGAAGATTATCTTAAGATGCTTGAGATAAATAGAATGATCGCACAATACATACAGGCAATCGAAATGTGGTTTTAGTGAACTGAAACATTTAAAGATGTTTTTAGTTAACAGTTGGTAAATTCCGTTTTGGAATAGGAATTTATTTTCCTTTAGTCCCTCCCATCTCCAATATATTTTGGAGTAAAACGGAATAAATAAACAAAGTATTGTGATATTAAACACCTGTAAGCTTGAACTAAACGCC
>NW_022684702.1:0-566 GCF_011630105.1 Anneissia japonica | reverse complement strand
GAACAAAATAATTACAACCGATACTATACTCTGAGGGGCGGAACGCTTCGTGATACAAACAAAATTCCATGAACGGGTACGGATCGTACCCGACCCTCTCACCGGACGCGGCCGCCCGCACCGCCTCTTTTCCTTTCGTCTCGAAGTCCGGAACTCGGTGAGGCCAGGACAGCCGGCCGTTGGATCTCAAGGTCGGCACCGTCTGGAACGTCACGAGGGCGTCGTAACAGTACCCGACATCGTCTCCGTTGCAGGTGGCGATCCGGTGGTCGTAGTATTCGCGTTCGATGGCGTTAGGATCAAGAAAGAATTGCAACAGATCCAACGTCATGACTTGGCTGGAATCTTACGTCCGCTGGAGAAGGTTTCGAACGTTCGACGAAAGTTTCTCCGACGCTTGCGATCGCGACGAGAATGTCGTCCGGAGAGAGGACGTTCGTCGTTATATGGGCTTGCAGGATAGATTCGACCGGTTGTGCGTGTGGTCCGCGTGCGAAGCTTGAAGGATGCTCGACGAACCTTGCGAGAACGTGTTCCACCTCGTTCGCGACAAGGTGGTGGTCGAG
>NW_022684701.1:0-1175 GCF_011630105.1 Anneissia japonica | reverse complement strand
ACCAATGTCTATATAAAATTCTTGACCATTTCGAGCTTACCATTGGGATTGAAATGAGTGGTTGTAGCTGTGATATTGAATACTTCTGGTGTACTAGTGCGAAGGGAAGAAGCAAAAAAAATTCTGCAAACGCACTCAAGATGTTTGCTGTTACAAATACAGACGGAATTCTTCAGTTTAGGCATAGCACCTATACCTTTTCCACTTGCTGGTCGATTGCTCTTGTTGATAAAGATTCTATCGCCAACTTTATTGCTATCTGCACGTTAAAATTAGTAGATTTAATGTATATTTAACATTTGCTTTAGTGCTAGGCCTATCTGTTAACTTAAAGTATGTAGATTTAACATTTGCACCATGAATTCGCATAATGACATCTGACAATCATTTTGGTTATTGAATAGTTTTTTCTCATTAAAGGTCATAGCATAATGAACAGTTAATATTTTACGTATAAGATTAAGATGTTCATTATAAAATTAAAACATTCTACACATATATTAATAAATTATTATTTTATAAAAATTAAAAATATATGTAACATACGTAAGTGATTCTTCATAATTTTATAGCAATATTATCAACGTGTGTTCTAAAGATTCTTTTAGATGGTCCTAGGTCAAGTGTACTGGTTGGCTTTCCGATATCAGCTCGGATGAACCATGACGGTAAACAAGAAATAAAAACTGAATAACATCCTAATTTTACACTTGATTTTGGATCATGTAAAAGAACCTTCAAGACACACTTACCGTTTGGATCAAAGGAATTTATTCAATAATATTATCAACGACTTAATATCGATTAAACATATCGATACTAAAGATAGGAAAGAAACGTTTCTCCAATTTGATTTAAAAAAATGTATATACATATATATTAACTTAATATTTGTTAAGTACTGGAATCTGTGATTTTTTCCTTTAATGTTCAGATAAAATCCTAATTTAAATTTATCAGATTAGTTTGTTTTGAAACCATTATTGTAAACTTTTAAAAAAAATTTAAGGACCTCTTTATGTAAAGGACCACTGTATAATCTCTTGTACATAAAAAGTTCAATATATGTAATTCGTAATTTAAGACACTGTGAGGCTTCAGATGTTGTTTCTGGTTCTGGTATGGGCAAAGCTCCTAAGCAAATTTTCGTCAAACATTCTTTGTGTCCCCAGGCT
>NW_022684700.1:0-718 GCF_011630105.1 Anneissia japonica | reverse complement strand
TTTACAATATTAGTGACAATTTTAGGAAAAAATGGCGGCCATTTTGAAACGCCTGGCAACCCCCCCTTACGTATGAAAAAAAAAATGTTGCACATACTTTTTTGATTTATCTATGTCTACTCTACATCATATCCAATTTTTAAAAAATAAAGCAAAAAAAAATGCAACCAACCAAAGTTTGCTGGACTTTGTGCAGACTATTTTGGTTGTTATTTACAAGTTTAAATGCATAATAACTAACATTGATATAAAAAAATAGATTTATAATTAATATTGCATTATGCAGGCAGTGATATAATGTTCTTACAAAATCATTTTTACTACAATTACAGGTATATAAGTATTAATTTAAAAAAAAATTAAATCAGCAGAATAATTATTGGAAAAATATCAGTGTTCACATAGGACTGAATTAAAGAATGATAAAGATTAGGTAGTCAAGTTTGAAACCCCTTTTTTTAATATCTTGATTAGTGAACCCTTCGAATGCCAAAATCATTTTGCTAAATGAGAAGACAAAATTATTTTTAATTTTTTTTCTGCCCTCCTCTGAAGATTTGAAAAAATAAGTTCACGAAACAAGGTATAAAAATAGTCTCATCTTCTTTCAGAAAATAACAGCAATGAAAGATTGCCATGTACAATAAACACTATTTAGTGTTGGCTATGTGGAAAGATGCATTTTAGCTTTCCACTTTGTTGATAGTAACATACCAAA
>NW_022684699.1:0-572 GCF_011630105.1 Anneissia japonica | reverse complement strand
CCAGGATTTTTTTTTGTGGGGGGGGGGTCGTGATCATAAAATTTTTGACCTTATCACAATGAAAAGAAGAGCGTGAACATTTTTTCCCTAAAATTGGGAGGAGGAGGAGGGCTTAACCAGTCCAATTTTACCTCAGCCCCACCACAGTTGGGGTAGGAAATTTTAAAATATAGAACTTCTAGATGACTGGAAAAGACACTCTCATCCGGACCTTCGGACCAATGAACCTTCGGACCAATGGATCTTCGGACCAATGGACCTTCGGACTAATGGACCTTCGGACCAATGGACCGTCGGACCAATGACTAGCCACCCTCAAAGCTAATCCTATTTATGTTGCTTGGGTGGGTCCTACTAAATACCACACGGGACCACTCGCGACCACACGGAACCACTCGCGACCACTCGGGACCACTCGCGACCACACGGGTGCAAAAATGATAAAAATATTACCACACGAGAGTAGAAAACTACTTAATAATCAATAGAAACCAACTTTTAGTACGGTAATTATCCGAATTCTGTTAAAAATCGATGTATCTTGATTTTGATTTGTTGGTTTTTCCCGTCGT
>NW_022684698.1:0-961 GCF_011630105.1 Anneissia japonica | reverse complement strand
TTTTGTTTCAATGATTGATAATGGTAGAGGTAGGCCTATATCACTTTTATTTTTGTTTGCTTTCATAGAGTAAAAATAACGTAAGGCTTCGATCACTATCCATCTTCATCTAAACTTCGCGAACGCCCACCCATCCATAGGCCTAGGCCTAATTAATATAGTGTGTGTAGGCCTATATAAAGGCCTAGCCTAGGCCTAGTAGTAGTATAGGCCTAGGCTAGGTCTATATTAGGCCTATGTAGGTCTAGTATCCTACATACTACTACTACTACCACTACTACTGTACTACTACTACTACCATAAAGACATAAAGCCCTACAAGAATATATGGATTGAAGAAAAAATAAATTAGATACGAAAAAGCAGATGCATCGGGCTATTTCCCAGGTAACAATCCCACATGGGGCCCATATGCAAAATATCTGGGAAAAGTCTTATGGGCTACCCCATATTTTTCCCTTATGGGATCCGTCTGGGCAATCACATATGGGGCTTGCCCATGGTTTACCCATATGGAGCCTATATGCCAAATGTATAGGCAAATATATATGGGAATGCCCATATTTAAAGTACATGGGCCCCATATGGTAAATACCTGGGCAGATAAATATGGAAATGCCCACATTTAATCCGCATGGGGCCCATGTGCCAAATATCTGGGAAAATACATATGGGCATACCCATATTTATCTACATGGGGCCCACATGCCGAAGACCTGGGTAGTTCAATATGGGTATGCCCATATTAATTTCGTATTGGGCCCCTTGTGCCAAATATCTGGGAAAATACTTATGGGCATGCCCACATATAATATACATGGGACCCATATGCCCAATACATGGGCAAGTAAATATGGGAAGCCCATATTTAATCCAAATGGAGCCCATGTGCCAATTATGTGGGCAGTTACATATGGGCATGCCCATATTTAATTTCCATGTGACCCATATGCCAAATAAC
>NW_022684697.1:0-1715 GCF_011630105.1 Anneissia japonica | reverse complement strand
GTACGTATATTTATATATATATACATATATATATACATATACATATATATACATATACATATACATATATAAAATAAAATAAAACTCGTAGAGATGGTAATAGATTTGCCTCAAAATTTATTAAGAAAATAGACGAGATCTTTCGGGCGTAACCCTTTATTAAGTCAAGTATGTACATATACATACATATACATATACATACATATACATATACATACATATACATACATATACATACATATATATACATATATATACATATATATATATATATATATATATATATAAACAAAAACTCCGGAGAGATGGTAATAAGTTTCCAGATATATAATTTTATTCAAGTGAGCAAACGTTCGGTTATCAACCTTTGTCAAGCTAAAGAAAAACATGAGAATAGCAAAATATATAGCATATGGAAGGCTCAAAACATGGTTCCACAGAACAGAATGCACCAATATATATTTGGTATAATCGGAAGAGGGTGAATTAACTCCTCCCTGGTGTAATAGTCATTCGACTGCCGAAATTGATGAAAAAGTTTTGGAAATTTTCGATTCTGCATGCCAAGAACTCGCGGAGCAACAACGCGGCGTTCCATACATTTTGTCATTTGACGGGGTGCGGCCGAAATTGACCTAGGCAAGCCAAAATCGTTTTGGGAATTTTTGATTTTGTCAGCAGACGATCGGGCCCAATATTCAGTTTTTCCTAAAGACGATCGGGCCCACGAGACGATCGAGCCCAGGACGATCGGGCCCGTTTTCGAGATGATCGGGACCGTTTTTGGACGATCGGGCCCACTTTTGAAAAGTCGGCCCGATCGTCCAAAAACGGGCCCGATCGTCTGTGCCCGATTGTCTTGTGTGCCCGATCGTCTGTCACCCGCCTAGCCATAGGGCCTAGGCCCTAGTTACTCAAACAACTTTTACCTTTTATTTGTTTTGTAAAGCCCCGTGATATCTTTGATAAGAGTGCTCTATAAATGACTGCATTATTATTATTATTATTATTATTATAGTAGGCCTAAGCCTTAGCCTATCGACTGATCTTAGACTACTTAGGCCTAGGCTAGGCTAGGCCTAGAGTAGTAAAGTTAGGCCTGGGTGACACTGTGACAGAACCAAGTCAAGATTTAAGAGAGTTAGAACAAAAAAACTGAGATATGCACCTTTAATTTCTGAAAGTCTTCGAGAACTTTTAAAGATGTGTCAGTCAACTTGAGCAATAAAACCGTCTTATTCCTATTCGAAAGTCTACTACGATCGAAAACATATTGTTCATTATCTCTCAAATCCGCCATATTCGACGTTTTGGGATTTAATTCTAGCCTAAAATTCCCAGCCGTAGTTTCTGAAAAAAAAATAATACAGTAGAAGCTTGCGTTTAGTGATAGAGGGCGGCATTATAGTTTTTGCTACGAGTAGGTTTTTACCATGTCAGTCATGTACAGTACAGTAATACTAGAAATTGCAAATTGCAAGTGAAGTGCTGCGAAGTACAACTGCATATAAATGTTCTTCAACAAAATTATTTATGCGAGTGAAGTGAAAATAATGAATAATAAAAATATAACAAATAATATGAGACACGACCCATTGTCTATATTAGAACACTGACGAACTGACGTAGAAACATAGTAAAAACGAGCGTTGTGTATGCCAGTCTACAACAAGCGTCGCCTAAATGTAATAATTAGCACGCTGAAATAGGCTAGT
>NW_022684696.1:0-569 GCF_011630105.1 Anneissia japonica | reverse complement strand
CAAGTGGGAACCGTATTCATTTTGTTACGTAAGAAGTGCAAATACAACTTTCTGTAAGGAGGGGGATACGAAATTGCTGGAAGAGCATTTTCTTACGTTGCGTTGTGTACGGAACCTGCAAAAATATTTTATCGACTCTTTTAGGCCGCGAAACAGTTTGAACTCCAGCCAGGAATCCAGAAGATGTAATTATATCGGAAGAAGGAATACGAATTACTGACCTGAACTTCCGATATTACATGAATGTCTATTAATAGAATCATAATTCTTTTAAAATATTACCCGAACACCATCGTGTTTTACACTGCGACACGGCATATAACAGTCCGGACAACTTGTGATTTCTATGGTGCTCGGAGGAAATTCCATAATAGTGACACAATATGCTGCATTGGGCGAAAGGTATATTGCTTCTTGTTTGGAAAATAACGATGGTTGATGCACAATGTCCTCCGTAAGTAATGCTTATCAATGTGTGTTATAGGCATGGTAGGAAACACACTTTCGGGATGCTCGCCTTTAAATATTTCTGTACGTGTAGGTGCCGCATTTACGGGGGTATTTTTGAG
>NW_022684695.1:0-1195 GCF_011630105.1 Anneissia japonica | reverse complement strand
ATTCTACTGGAGTAGTAGAACATCAATAGAATGTGTTGAGAATGAGTTAAGTTTACAGTTCTTTGGGTGGGGGGGTTTATTCGAGAAAAAAAAATAAAGACCATTTTACGAGGGAGACGTTTATTGCAAATAAGGCTTTGGAAAGGGAGTTTATTAGAGGGGGTGTTATTCAAAGCGGGGCGTTTATTCGAATAAATAGGGTAGTATATTACTACAAATACAAACTGCTCTGTTTTTGTGTTTAGAAAAAATATATATGCAAGTATATTATTAATCTCAGCTTTCATAGTGTAGTTTAATGTATTGCATGCATGCTTTTTGACTTATATCTGATTGTTTTTATCCTGATGTCGCTTTCCCTACAAAGATTGACTGTACCGAAATTTTAAATGAATAGAGTGGAGTGTACCGCGTCAAAGCTACGAATCGATATGGAGGACTTCGACGGAGGCCATCGATACGCCATCTATAGCTCGTTCTGTATAGAGAGCGAAGCCAGCTTCTTTCGTATGAAGCAAAGGTCTTATAAACACAAGATAGCGTTCTCTGCGATTTACGCGTAACAAATAGAAGCGTCGGTCAAGGTTCAAAAGTTTCCAATTTAGCAAGAGGGCGCCATTCATGCGCTATTATACCAAAGCAAAGATCTTATAAACACAAGATAGCGTTCTCCGCGATTTACGCGTAATAAATAGAAGCGTCGGTCAAGGTTCAAAGTTTCCAATTTAGCAAGAGGGCGCCATTCATGCGCTATTATACCAAAGAGAAAGAGTAATCAGTTTTGGAAGAGGGCGTCCTATCTGTTGCCATGGATCTGAGATGGTTCCTGTTCTGCTGTTCACAGGATTGATACCCTAAAGGTAAAGTCGCGCGGTGTACGGTATGGTCAGAGCGGTCAAGGGTCAAAAGTTTCCAATTTAGCAAGAGGGCGCCATTCATGCCTTATTACAGAATTTGCACACGTAAATCGCGGAACTCTATCTTGTGTTAGGAAACTACTATGGTGGGGATGCTGGTAAAATTTCTCCTCATTTATTTTAATTTGAAAAGGATTTGTGTAGAGGTGGTGTGATAGTGTGTAGAGTAGACCACAATGATGACCATCGATGCGTTCTAAAAAATAATAAAGTACTGTATAGTAAAATCGGATAATAATCATAAACATAATACTTGTTTTTTTCCACACTCGCAGATT
>NW_022684694.1:0-760 GCF_011630105.1 Anneissia japonica | reverse complement strand
TGCTGCCATCACTCGGCGCAACTCATGAATCCTTAACAGACGCTAGGGGCGTTTTCCCCATACAGTGGATCGGGCGTCACTCTGACTCGCGTGTATTAAGAATAGCAGTGAACTCTCTTCTGTTATATACTCTTTGGTTCCATCATGCAAGAATTTATAAGCAGGGCCGTAGGCAGGTTTTGGTTGGGGTGGGGGATGGGAAGGAGGCTGCGAAAATGGCCTGCTGGGTGTAAGCAGTGGCTGCTTTAGCAGGAGGAGCAGTATTAATTTTTTAACGCCGTGGCTAAAGATACGGTACCATATCGGAACTTCCGATTGCTAAAGGTACGGTAAATGATATTACGTCATGATTAGCCAATAGAAACACCAATACATACATGACGTCATTCAGTTTAGCAACGATCGAACGATCGAAATTTCGTTCGTTCGCGGAATCGCGGGTGTTGTTGAAAAGCTGTGATTTTAATATTCTGTAGCCCGAGGCACTATAGCAAATAAAAAGGATAGCGGTCGCGGTTGATTTCGAACAAATATATGAAGCACCGAAGGTGTTGCAAAAACGCAAAATTTAATATGCCCAGGCCCTATATTATAGGCCTATAATTACTATAATCAGTGCCGGATTAAGCATTGTCTGGCCTCAAGGCACATTTTGGAAATGACCCAAAAATGTTAATTGAATGGACCCCATGGTTATAATACTCTGCCACAACTCTAACAGTAGAATGTCTCCCGAGTTTTCTGGCCTAATAATACCGGA
>NW_022684693.1:0-679 GCF_011630105.1 Anneissia japonica | reverse complement strand
TTTGGAAATTTTGCCAACAGACGATCGGGCCCAATATTCAATTTGCCTAAAGACAATCGGGCCCATGAGACGATCGAGCCCAGGACGATTGGGCCCATTTTCAGGACGAACAGGCCCATATTCAAAAGGACAAGGCAATACGCACAGCATAGATATACAATAGGCCTAGTAAATGTGTTTTAATATCAAATCGTCAAATAATGCGTCCACACTGTGCAAACAATCACGAACAAAAGACCGCAAAATTGATTCTTTTTAAAAAAACGAGCTTTTTAAATCATGTATACACAGCCGCTGTACGTATAGCCAGTCCCTATTCAAAATTGGGCCCGATCGTCTCGGCTTGATCGTCTTGTGGGCACGATCGTCTGTCCTCCATCATGATGTAGATGTGTATAAGAGACAGGTTCTGCACCATCCGACGTCGTTCCTTCTTCAAAATATTTGTCACTTAGCCTACAAAATCGTCGTCAGTGAGATTCAAACATTTTGCCCTATTTAAGGCAAATGCAAATCTCCTTTCTGTTTCATTATCTCAAACTTTATTTCGATTCGAAGCCATGACGTTACATGCTGCTTGCAATACTACTTCCACGTTCGCTTGATGTAAACAGCGTAATGTGACCAATCAGGGTGGGTCTCTCAATCAGGTGATCAGTCTCAGCCAATCACGTTCAAT
>NW_022684692.1:0-2077 GCF_011630105.1 Anneissia japonica | reverse complement strand
CAGTTAATTATCTTTATTCTATTTGAAGATATGGCTAATTGAAAATGCAACTTTACAAATATGTAAATTGATAGCTAAAAAGGGGTATGACCCTAAAATTTCAAATGGCCGTAACTTCTAAACGACTTGGAATTGGCAAGTCAAATTTTGGGTTGGTTCGTCAGACATGTTGTTGCACATTATATCCGAGTTTCAAGAAAATCTGAGACGGTACCCAGCCATGATTTTCTGAAAATTTGTTGAGTTGGCACGGAATGACCCTACTTCATGTTATGTTCTTCGATAATTATTACTATGTTGTGTAAATAGAGCAACAAAAACCTGCTGGAGTCCAATGAACGATTTATTACTGAACTATTTATTCACTTCACTGCTCCAGAGGGCGCTATGTATGTTAACTTACAATACTGTGTGGTTTGAACATCACATCCCTCCTTTTGTCGAAATTAAAGTATACCCCATTACTCATGATTAACTGTGTTCAATGAATATCAATAAGATGCTATACAATACTTTTGTTTGAAATCTCTTCATAAGAATATTGATTTTTTTTTACTAACACATAATAAAACAATATTGTTAAATTTGAAATATTCTTGTTTTGATTGTTATGATTCGTTTTTAAGCAGAAAATAAAATTCAAACAAATTATAGTATGAAAATAAGACTGTATGATTACATTTGTATTAGTGTGGTTATAATTCTTGTGCAACTATAATTCTTAAACAATATTTTTTTTTTTTATGACACCGTTTCATGCAATATCCAATCAATTACTATTGAATCTATTGAACTATTGAAGTTCTGTAAACACAATAAAACTGATTGGCAAGTATTCATTCCCAGCTCAATAAAAAATCGATCAGTGTTCATTCATTCATGACAATGTTGAAGGTTCAATCAACATGAGTTACATAGTCTTGAAGATAAGCCGGACGCTTCCTATTCCGCTTTGGTGACTCAGCTTCATCTTCAGCAAAACTAATACAGTATTTCTCTTTTCAGCTTCAGTTGTGGATTCACACTGATCTCCAATCTTCTTGAAGAACGATGTATTTCGTGTTACAGAATGATTACCACTTGCTGCTGTGATCATCGAACCCTTTTTCTTTGTGATGACATATGGTTGAGGGTCATAAGGTGTCTCCATCTTGCTCTTTCTACAAGTGTGTTTAACCAATACCACATCTCCTTCTTTCAATGAAGACGGCTGAACATACGATTTGCTATCAGCCTGCATTTTCATCTTTTCCTTTGCTGTGTTAGGCCCATAGCCAGGTCATTTCAAAGGGGGGTTCCCTGGGCGTGGGGTGCAGGGACCTAAATATAGACCTGAATTCAAATCCTATAAATCAAATAGAGAATATGTTTGCACTCAGACAACTAATAAATGAACCAACACATCAATCAATCAATCTCATAATAACCTTTTTGTACCACAATGGAATAATCTTTTCCTTTGCTGTGTTAGGCCCGTAGCCAGGTGATTTCAAAGGGGGGTTCCCTGGGCGTGGGGTGCAGGGGCCTGCCTAAGGCCCACGGTGGGGTCGGGGGCGAAGCCCCCGAATCCAGAGCAGTTTTTGTGTTTAATGGGTCTATTTAATGTTTTAAAAGTTATGTTTTGAAAAAGATCTATGTAATTAAAAGGTGGTAATGTAATAAAATTAGAATATATATTTTATGAAAATTGGCATGTTTAAATAACACAGAAAGATATATAAAAAAAAAAAGCCTCATCGCATAATCAATATAAATATACTCAACACATTTATTATTATAATAATACTAATAATAATGAATTTATATAGCGCATTTTCAGAATGATGTTCAATATGCTTTACATAAAAATTGATAAAATACAATAAAAACAGGCAGCATTATACAATCAGATTACAAATTATTATATAGAAAAACTACAAAAATATACTTATAATTAATTACATTGTTAAAATAATTAAAATTGGAAAATTCAGTTGAAAATTAAATATTAATTACCTAACAAGCTATAATATATAAGGGTCATTCCATGCCAACTCAACCAGGGGCTCCACGGTGACCGTCTTGGATTTTGCTAAAA
>NW_022684691.1:0-1283 GCF_011630105.1 Anneissia japonica | reverse complement strand
TGTCATCCCCCGCACTGTACAAAAAACATTCCGTACAGCCAAGCATTGCGCATGTGACGCATTTGTTGTTCTTAGGATTTAGATTTTCAGAATCGCACAGAAGAGCTATCCGGACATCTCCGGAATAGAAATTATCATCGAGGACTCATCGAAAATGCTGTAAAAAAAGCAAATGACATACCTCGTGCTCAAACACTGACGTACAAACCACGTCAGGGATCGACCAGAGTGCCACTGGTCACTACCTATCACCCTAAGTTACCACCACTAAAGGTTATAATTCAGAAACATATGCCCATTCTACAGACCACAGAACGTCTTAGGTTTTTTTTTCCGGATACACCATTCATAGCCTATCGCAGACCACCTAACCTTCGTGATATATTAGTACGATCTAAATTCAAGAGGCAAATTAACTCTTGTGACAGCCATAATTTGGGTAGTCATCTTTGTGGTTCATCATGCAAAACATGCTCCTTGCTTGATTCTACACAATCATTCAAGAGCAACCTTAAACAAACCACATATTTCGGATAAGGCAATCAATTAATTGCCTCATCAAAAATGTCATTTATCTCATATATTGTAGTATTTGTGGTAAACAATATGTCGGAGAAACAAAAAACACTCTCCGTATGAGAATGACACAACACAGATCAGCTATCAGAACATCTAAGCTTGATCAACCAGTGGCCGAATATTTCAATTTAGCTGGTCATTCAATTTCAAATTTCAGAGTGATTGCAATTGACCATAATGCCAGTTGGAGCGACAAAAATCGCAAAGATAAAGAGAATCACTGGGAACTTTAACTTAAAACCACCACACCATTTGGACTCAATATTAGGAACGTTCTCCCAGTACACTAAATTAAACCTATGGCATTCCAAATTATTCTGGACAAATCATTTGGCTTTTCATTGAGGCTTCCCTCTAAAGTTTAGTTTTGGCCTTCTTGTTTACTTGTTTAGGCTGTTTATTCTAATCCCACCTAGCCTATTATTTCTAATCATGCTTGCATGAAATTCTCACTTTATACTATCTGGCTTTTTTCTACCCTCACTCACTCTCCACTGAGGAAGGACTAGTGTTGTCCGAAAGCTCTGGTTCTATTTCTAGCTGTTTACTTACGTTTACTTTTTAGCTGTTGCTTATCATTTTTGTATCTCTACCGAGATCGAGCCATTGTTTCTCACAGCATTGTTGTTTTTCAGTATTTTGCCTTTTAATCTATATACAGTATGTATACACGTATATTGCATTATATGGCCGTTTGCTGTTTT
>NW_022684690.1:0-1109 GCF_011630105.1 Anneissia japonica | reverse complement strand
GTTTTCAGATTCTTTTAAAATAAAACTATATTTGCAGACTGAACAGAAATGGGCAACAATTGATTCCAAATAAATGCATGAGGACATGCTGACACTGGCCTCAGCCAATGAGAGGGGGGGGGGGGATCATTCATTAATCCGCTTGGTGCTGTGTACCTCAGTGGTGCTTCTCTCTATAACTTGTTCCCTACGCCCCAGATTGTTTGTACCTCCACCATGCCCAAGTTTACAAGCTAATGACGTCATCATAACATGCCATTCCTGGGAATTAATCATCAAGATGAAGCCAGCATTAACTCTGGCCAACCATTCATGATGAAAAGGTTACCAACCATGTATATCAAGCTATAAGCCTACAGCCATATGAGATACTGATCAACTCTCTATATATAATAAATGATGGTTCAATTCTCCCTCTGGTTATTTATACTGTATGCACAACAATCTGCTCTGCAGTTACATTCTAAAAAAAGTTTTTTTTTTCTCTCTCTCTCAAATAAATGCATAAAAACATCACCAAACCTCTCCAAAACTCAACTGGTTGTGCTGTCATTATGATTACACTACTTTTTTTTTTTTTTTTTTTTTTTTTTATGAGAACCNTTTTTTTTTTTTTTTATGAGAACCAGTAAAATTTCGCCCAGCCTCAGTATTTAATTTATTTGCTGATTTCATATTTTACACTTTCCAAAGATAGACAATTATTATTGTACAGAAGTATTTTGCTGTATCATAGAGGGAATGACATAATCACACCTATAATATTACTTACTGCACATTTAAAGTACAGATACGATACGTTAGTTTTGCTATTAAAAAAAGAATAAAAACCTCATTTGACATTTTACCTCAGCCAAGTACAGTATTTTGTTCTTATTTTTTAAGCAATTTAAGCATCAGTGTTTTAATATTTTATGTGTCAGTGTATTATTGATTGATATGAATATTGTTTTCCAACTTAATGTAGTGATTATTTAATGTTTTATGAATTTTATATCTTGTTCTTTAAACTTAAATGTATTAATTATTATGAATGATTATTTAAATATTTAATGATTTTATATCTCGATCTTGTGGAAGAATGATTATTTCTATCAACCAAGTTTATT
>NW_022684689.1:0-720 GCF_011630105.1 Anneissia japonica | reverse complement strand
AAAGACGCTTTTAAAACAGCGGACACGCTCTTGCAGTGTGTTCATAAAAGTAACATACTGTGCAGTCATAATACAATATTAAAACAGAGACGAGACTTTTATTACGATAAAATGTACGTTACACAATTACACAAGTTGAATATAATCACAGGTCATGTAAGTACCGTTACGATTTTAATTGTGCGGGAAATATCCTCAAGGTCCGATTTGATTTCGAATTATGAAAATTGTAGGCTGTGGCACCGAGACCTCTGACGATTAATGCCCAAAATTGTTTACAAAAACGTAATGCAATAATAGCATATTGACTAGGCCTACTATTGTATAATTTCGGAAAATATTTCAGCCGCTCCAAGTCTCTTTCTTCATCTTTCTTCTTTCATAATGTTTGCGTTTTATTTATATTTTTCATAATTTAATGCACTAACATATACTAACTTGTTTAGGCCTAGTCTAGGCTAGAACTCGGCTATGCCTATTAAATAATAATATACAATTTTAATAGAATTTAACATGGACATAGTAATTCACAATTAAACAATACATTACAATTAAATGTAAATATAATAACGTTAACGAATAAATAACTATAATTAAAACGTGTACATAGTATCACTACTACAATAATAAAATTAATATTTTCCAATCTTATAATAAATTTTATATAGCCGGAGTTAGTTTTCATGTTGTGGGTTTGGAAACATTCTCACCCCCCCCCCC
>NW_022684688.1:0-956 GCF_011630105.1 Anneissia japonica | reverse complement strand
AAGGAAATCCTATCTTACAGTAAAACTTGTTGAATTGTAATCCTGTCTTAAGATTGACATGCTGTCATCCCTACAATTTTAAATAATTTATAATTTTCTAACCTCTCCAACTTAGTGACGTCAACTCCTAATTTGTGACATGCTGGCGGAAAATAATACTTACCAGTCCCCAAGGTTCAAAACCATAGGAGGATGTACCAGTAATAGTTTGTCTTATAAACTTGACATTTAAGAATGCACATGTATTTATTTTTTTTTTTGGTATAATTAAATGTTACAGATTTTTTTTTTATGAATCACATTTTTTTTTAATGAATTCCAAGCACAGTAAATATTCGTCTCCAGAATGATCTATTAATCTAATTTTACTTTACAATATTTACATTGGCTTCATTAAATATTCCTTTTATTATAAATGTATACAGTGTTGCTCGCCCATATTTTTTCTTTTCCAGTCTGCCTCACCCATGATGAGTCACTCAATATTAGTAGATATTTATTATATGAGACCTAGAATAATTTTGTTTATGTGGTCTCGTGTCTTTTCAGATTTATTTATCTTGTTTTTTTAATTTAAAAATTGATTATGATTCTTATATTATTTTAGATCTTTTATATTGTTATTATTATTATTATTTAATGTATTTGTTTCCTATGTTTAAGTGCCGTTGTTTAAGTGCCCTTTACTTCAGCAATACACAATATGAGAGCTGGCCTAAGTAACAAATAATGATGGTATGTGTCTAGTGTATACTTGGGTTTATCTCAAATTATGTCCGTAAGTTTTAGAGATATGCCACCTAAATCTCATAAAAAAAAATTTATCATTTATTTTAAAATAACCAAATAAAGTGAAGTGCATAATTTATGTATTTTTAAAGTTATTTATTTTCAACTGAAAATTTAAAAAACTTTGAAAAATTATTCTTCCAATTAACATTTACATAATACCATTC
>NW_022684687.1:0-2024 GCF_011630105.1 Anneissia japonica | reverse complement strand
CGCCGAAAAAACCTCAGAGGTTATTTTCGTCCGTCTAGAAAACAAAGTCGTGGGGCATGCCTCTCGACCCCCTGGGGTTGTGTTATTTCGATCAGACCCCACTTTTGCCCCTCCCCCTTTTCGGACATTTTATGTTGGACTATCTCAATTCCAGTTGAGTTAAATGCTCCCAGAATGATCGATCAGTATTGTTGGTTGTGTTGACAAATCATATAATTCTACTGTATGACCGCAATACCTAGTGTAAATATAAATAGATCGGATTTAAATATGCTTACACTCCGGATAAGGTTACATGATTTGGGGCGGGGTTACGAAGTAGGTGGGTCACATTGAGCGTGAACACCCACAAGCAAACAGAGTGATCAAGCGTTGACATCCGATAGGCCTTCAGTCTGAACTTTGGTGCTACATAGGTATAATACCCATGTAGTTAAAATCTAAACGTTAATCGCTCTTGTCTTTACATGAGCTAAACTAATTGCATGATTTGGTTAGTTAAAAACCACTTGCGTAATGTTCGGTAATGTAGGCCTATTTGAAATAAAATTAATACGTAAGCCTATCACTATTTATTGCGGGGATGGATAATTAGAGGGAGTAGGGGGAGGGGAATGCATCTACCTGCCCCGCATCTACGTGCGGCCATTATTCTCAATTCGTAACTGCAAAAAAAATAAATAAATAAATAAAAGCACTAAACCCAGTAAAAATGGCTAATACTAGCAGGTACCTCTAGTCGCGTTTTCCTTAAAGCGAGTCTCTAGCAGGAGGGGAAATTTTGATATGTTGTACAAATGATTTTTCTAAGACATAAGAAGGGTGTTTGACGAAAAACGGTTAATGAGATATGGTACAGATGTTTGCGTATTTAGAAACCGGAAGAAAGGTGAGGCAGAACTACTACTTTTCCACCTTCCTCACCCAGTTTTTAAATATTCTAAAATCTATAACTTATTAATCGTTAACGAGTACGGGTTTTTTTTTTTTTTTTTTTGTGAACCCTTTTTGTGCCTTAACAACAAATTTGTTTCTCCGGAGCCTCGCTTTAAAGTTACCATTCACAACAAAAAATATCAATAAAAAAAAAATCACAGGAGAAAGAATGTTGGGCTAACATTTCATTATTTTAGGTAATTAGGCCAACTAACGTTCATCGGAATGCAGGAGTTGATTTTGGGGTGTGGGAGTGAGCCGGCTCCGCCCCCACCCACTTTTTGAAAGTTAAAAAAAAGGAAGAAAAAAAAAAGAAAAAAATAATCGCCGAAAAAACCTCAGAGGTTATTTTCGTCCGTCTAGAAAAAAAAGTCGTGGGGCATGCCTCTCGACCCCCTGGGGTTGTGTTATTTCGATCGGACCCCACTTTCGCCCCTCCCCCTTTCGGACATTTTATGTTGGACTATCTCAATTCCAGTTGAGTTAAATGCTCCCAGAATGATCGATCAGTATTGTTGGTTGTGTTGACAAATCATATAATTCTACTGTATGACCGCAATACCTAGTGTAAATATAAATAGATTGGATTTAAATATGCTTACACTCCGGATAAGGTTACATGATTTGGGGCGGGGTTACGAAGTAGGTGGGTCACATTGAGCGTGAACACCCACAAGCAAACAGAGTGATCAAGCGTTGACATCCGATAGGCCTTCAGTCTGAACTTTGGTGCTACATAGGTATAATATCCATGTAGTTAAAATCTAAACGTCAATCACTCTTGTCTTTACATGAGCTAAACTAATTGCATAATTTGTTTAGTTAAAAACCACTTGCGTAATGTTCGGTAATGTAGGCCTATTTGAAATAAAATTAATATGTAGGCCTATCACTATTTATTGCGGGGATGAATAATTAGAGAGAGTAGGGGGAGGGGAATGCATCTACCTGCCCCGCATCTACGTGCGGCCATTATTAGAAACCGGAAGAAAAGGGAGGCAGAACTACTACTTTTCCACCTTCCTCACCCAGTTTTTAAATATTCTAAAATCTGTATCTTATTAATCGTTAACGGGTTTTTTTTTGTC
>NW_022684686.1:0-1152 GCF_011630105.1 Anneissia japonica | reverse complement strand
TGTGCACATATGTATATGTATGTATATACATATGTATATGTATTTGAAATGTGATTTAATTGATTTTTGCAATTAATTCTGTAAATGTATTTTTAATGTGTTTTGTATGTTTTATCTTCTCCTTGTTTAGAGGTTTTTTCGATGAATAAATGAATTGAAATATATCAAATGGAATTGTGCATTACTTCTAATCTTATTTAATGTCTATGTTTACTGTAATAAATTAAATAGCTAAAATATCCTTATTATAATAAGCTTATAAGCTTAAACCAAAAGTGAAGAGTTGCTTCATCAGTATGTGCTACTTTATCTATTAAATTAGCAATTCTTTCGCGGACGCCCTTAAGAAAACCATAAAACCGAAAATGACGTGGTTGCTAAGCAACAAGCTCATGCATAATCATGAATATTCAGTTACACCTGTTCTAATTAGACTAACAATAAAATCTTTTTGGTCGATTTTGTCAAAACTGAGCTAAAAGTTTTTATTGTTAGTCTAATGAGCACAGGTGGTACTGAATATTCATGAGCTGTAGCTTAGCAACCGACGTCATTTCCTGTTTCGTAAAATTTGACAGAGCCTTGCTCTGAAAAGTTTCGTAACTTGTTGGTGTCATGTAAACATATTTGGAGAGAGTGTTTATAAGATACAGTAGGCTGTTACTTAATAGTGCTATATTCGAATCGAAGTGATTATAATATATTTAATTCGATTATATACTGATTAATAATCATGAAATATATAATATTATTAATAATGCAATTACGACAAAGGAAGTATACACAATGATGTATTAAATTACACTACAGTTTATTTTTATTTCTTACATCAGAAGTGTATAAGCGTAATACAAATGGAATATAAAGATTATAGTCTTATATAATATAATTATATACTAATTAATAATCATGAAATATATACTGTAATAATATTAATAATGCAATTACGACAAAGGAAGTACACACAATGATGTATTTTAAATTACACTACAGTTTATTTTTATTTCTTACATCAGAACTATATAAACGTAATACAACTAGAATATAAAGATTATAGTTTTATACAATATAATATATAATATAATATATATATATATATATATATATATATATATATAATGCTTAGGCCTAATTATATTTCAGTATGTAATA
>NW_022684685.1:306-679 GCF_011630105.1 Anneissia japonica | reverse complement strand
TTAGCCATTTTCCATGCTTGTGGGAACGTGCCCTCACGTATTGCCCAATTTATTACTATATAGAGAACCTCTCTCCAAAATCAAGAAGTACTCCGCATGGGCAACGATCATTCGTTTAACCATGTGCTTGTTTCACAGATGCATTTATGCTTTGCGCTGATTGGCTATGCACGCTCCGTGGTTTTAGCATTGTGAACCAGCCGCCACACTGCTGCCAGCTTTTGATCGCGAGTGCGCAATACACGGACGAACGTATAAGACGTGATTCCAACAGATAAATTACGAACGCATAAGATGGGTATGATTTAAACAAATAAAAAAACAAACACATTAGACGGACATGAACGAATTTATGAACGATATGACAGACAAG
>NW_022684685.1:0-194 GCF_011630105.1 Anneissia japonica | reverse complement strand
CTCAAAACAAATAACAAACGTATCGGACGGACATAGACAAATGATACTGTGTAGACGAATGAATAATTTTGTAATGAACAAAATATTTATTAACAAAAACAAACAAATATGAAACCAATGGACGGTTTTAATTTATGAACGATATGACAGACAAGAATTTAAAAAAAATAAAATAACGAAAACATAAGACGGAC
>NW_022684684.1:0-554 GCF_011630105.1 Anneissia japonica | reverse complement strand
GAGGCAAAGTGTGTAACCTCACCTGTCCGGATACTGCCACCGAACACCGTGCAGTATGTCCAACAAAGATCTTATAAACACAAGATAGCGTTCTCCGCGATTTACGCGTGCAAATTCTGTAATAAGGCATGAATGGCGCCCTCTTGCTAAATTGGAAACTTTTGACCCTTGACCGCTCTGACCATACCGTACACCGCGCGATTTTACCTTAGGGTATCAATCCTGTGAACAGCAGAACAGGAACAATCTCGGATACATGGCAACAGATTGGACGCCCTCTTCCAAAACTGATTACTTTTTCTCTTTGGTATAATAGCGTATGAATGGCGCCCTCTTGCTAAATTGGAAACTTTTGAACCTTGACCGACGCTTCTATTTGTTACACGTAAACCGCGGAGAACGCTATCTTGTGTTTATAAGATCTTTGATGTCCAACTACAAGTATAAAAGACGGGGTTATGTTGTCTGTTCTGATTCAGTTTAAAATTATTGCAGCATTAATTTCAAATATAGTTCATGGGAGGATCCAAAACCATTTGATTCTGGAACAGGGG
>NW_022684683.1:0-662 GCF_011630105.1 Anneissia japonica | reverse complement strand
ATGTTTTTTTGTACGCAAGCTTGTCTTTGAGTCAGGTTAACTCACTATAATCTAAAAAAAAAATAATCTGCTATCAAAAAACTCCAAAGATTAAGTTAGTTCTGGCTATATCTGCAAAAGCCTGGGAAGATTTTTAAATTTAGTAGAGTCAAAATCGAGGTGGTTTGAGGCTGTATTTTACAGAATATAGCACTATTACGGTAGCTACTTGCCACCTGCTAATTTTCCCCACTGATTTTTTTTCTACCTGGAGAGTTATTCCTGGCCCAGTCTATCCCCCCCCCCCTTTTTTTTTTCGATGCATTGTTTCTCCTAGTTTTCCTATTGACTATTGATTTTTTTCCCATCAGGTTATTTTCATTATACTTTTTAAGAGAGAACATATTTTTTTTTTAATTTTGTGTTTTCTCTATATCAATTAATTATTGTCTAGTCATTGTAAGGTTACAATAAAAAGGTATGCCGATGATACAAAAGCGTTATTCAATCAATTGACTGATTGACTATTGATGAATTTGATGCATTCGCAATACCGTATTGATGAAGCCTAAATACACATTGTAGAAACGTATTGAAAGTTTAAATCCGGTTTTACATGAGAAATACAGGAAAGAAAACAGGATATCTTTATAACATGCTTCCTCTTTTGGAATTTCGATATC
>NW_022684682.1:0-618 GCF_011630105.1 Anneissia japonica | reverse complement strand
CTTGTTTGTAATGTTTTTGTGTATACTGGAAAAATAAATGATATGATATGATATGATATGATAGTCCTTGTAAACTAGCAATAAAGACAATATCAACAGTATAACTCATAGAACAGAATTTAATCCTTTCCTCGTGGTTCTCTCTCCGTGGCAACTCCTGCCCTCAACGTCGGTATTGTCACACAGGACAACAGTAAGAACACCACATTTCCCCCTCTCTAAAAGCAGAAACTATAATCACAGTAAAAATGACTGTATACCATATAAGGTACAATGTAAACTCAGTTACTATAACAATAAACACTTCTATTTCTTACTGGTACCCATAACATAGTCACGAGTCCATCTAGGTGGATTTCTAACTCTTTTAATCCTTGAGAAACGTGAACCTAACTGAGTTGAATTGTTGTTCATTGAATCATCAGCAGTTGGAAAAATTATAAAGTCACTACTGTGATCATCACGACTATCTCCCCCTCGGCCTAATAGGGTTGGCTTTCCTAGAAATGGGGCTAGGTGTTTCACATTCCATTTTTGACCATTGGTCATTACCTAAGTGTTTAGACCAACATGTTGTCTAATTTCCACCGGTTCAGTAAATTTACTCTCACCCTTGCG
>NW_022684681.1:0-615 GCF_011630105.1 Anneissia japonica | reverse complement strand
TCTCTAGGTCTCCGATTCAAATAAAATCAAATCATTCTTTATTCATCACTCAAAATGGGTTGAATCTTATAAAAGTAAAGGGTTCAAGCAGAAAAATCTAAACAATCAACATTTAAACATTTTTCAACAAATAGACCCACATCACATTAACAGCAAAATGAAACAGTTTAAAGGGCAAAAAGGCAACCAATATTAAATTATTATATTTATTAATTATTATTATTATTATTATTATTATTATTATTATTATAATTATTGTAATTATAATTATTGTAGTGAGATTATTCTATCGTTCCTGTTATAGCTACTCATTTTTAATGTTTAATTCCAGCACTAGAGATATTCAGAGTACCCAGAGAGCCCAACATTTTTCGGGGCCCTTGGACGGGCCCTCGACTCACGTCAATTGACTTATTTCCTGTTAAATCTCAAGCCTCTAGCTACCTCCAACTTGGCATGTATTCTATATTCCAACATTATTGAGTAGTTGGATTCTTTCTTCCATAGATCGATGAACTGATAGGCCTGAAGAATACACTTTCGTGCATATTTATTACGACGTCGAGCCAAAACAGTGTTTCTAATGTATTTAATTGAATGCTAGTTGAGCTGAGC
>NW_022684680.1:0-811 GCF_011630105.1 Anneissia japonica | reverse complement strand
TGTGTGTGTGTGTGCGTGGGTGTGTGTGTGTGTGGGTGGGTGTGTGTGTGTGTGCTTTTGAGCTTCAGTAAAATAGTAAATTAAAAGGGATATAAAAATACCTCCATGCTCCAAATAAATGCCTGTGGTCTGAAACTTGAGACCTTCATGTTATGTTAACCAGCTTCCTTGAGGTACAGAGTAGTAGCCCAAGACCATGGACTATTAATTAGGATAGCCTACCTGATGCACGGTATTTATAAAATTTGGCAGGCATCACGATCTCACCAAAAAAAACCACCAAGATATAACCTAACGTTGTCACTGTACTGGGCATTGTGTTCAATTAATTGCATATTCGTTGGAGTACTTGTACATTCATTGGAGTGTTTCTATATTCGTTAGTGCTTGTACATTCATGTTAGTGCTTGTACATTCGTTGGAGTGTTTCTATATTCGTTGGAGTGTTTCTATATTCGTTGGAGTGTTTCAATATTCATTGGAGTGCTTGTACATTCATTGGTGTGCCTGTGTATTCGTTGGTACTGTTTGTATAATCGTTGAAGTGTTCAAGGTTACCCTTTTGGCGTTCCATATTTAAATACCTCTGACCGCAAGCAATCAAGGAAAGACTAGACAAGAACAAATAAAACCCGCGCGACACGAAAAGTTTAGTGTATTATACAAACGTTGAGACCGCTACACAACGGCCTTTGCTTCGAGATTTGAGCATGAAGGCAGGGCAAAAGCAGCTTTCTTAGCTACCGTACGTTTTTTGTCCGCTGATCGGTTAAAAAACGTATTTCATTTTTATTTTATCACTAAAAAACAA
>NW_022684679.1:0-1349 GCF_011630105.1 Anneissia japonica | reverse complement strand
ACTCAATATTTGTATATTATAGGCAAGGTATTACGTTACAACTAAAAATTAAATGAAAAATATATATTATAGATAAATCTAACGAAGAGTTAAATAGGCAATTTAACCATTAGGATGCGCACCAGTACTTAAGTACAAATAGTGTGAATGTCACTCCAAAAATGACATGGCAATTTTATAATTACTATAACTTTATTTTGGAAAAACGACACTTTTAAAACCGCAGGCACGCTCTTGCAGTGTGTTCATAAAAGTAACATACTGTACAGCCATAATACAATATTAAAACAGAGACTTTTAATACAATAATATACGTTACACAATTACACAAGTTGAATACCGATATATCACAGATCCTGTATGTCATTTAACACTTACAATTTATAACATTTACAGCAAAGCACAATTTATATATTGCGGTCAACTGACCTATACTATTTTAATATTTATAAATAATAATAATCAAATTAATAACATAAGATTTGTATAGGGCTCGCTCATAATTTAAAGAGCAACAATCTATATACGGATTTTAATTACATTTTGATATACATATTTAATTAATTTTTGCTGGTCTTATATATCATTTATTTGCAAAAATAACAGGAGCTACTGTCTATATGGCAGGATTGCCTAATTGAAGAATGCTTGCCATCGAGGGGCTATCGCGGTCTATCGATTAAAGAACTGTTCAAAAATAGTAATATTGCAGTATTTAATATGAAAATTTTATTTATTTATTTTATTTTATTCATTCTGGCAAAAACAATTTACAATATAAAACATTACAAATGCAAAAAAAAATCAAAAAAAAAAAAAACAAACAAAAAAAAAACAAATTCACAAACAAAGAATAATCAGGTGAGCCAGGGCTGAGCAGCAAAAGCGGAACCACTGTCATCTTAGAGATGTGCTAATGAATATAAAGTAGTGAAATAATTTTTAAAAAAAATCTATAAACAGAGTTACATGAAATTCGACTGCTAAAAAGATTAAATGGAATTAAACTATACAGGAGGCCGCTAACTGTATTATACAATATTATACACAGGAACGCACATCACGTGTGACACAAAATGGCTTCTAAATTCTCAATGTCGCAACTCTTTCTATCTATGGCTCTGGTGTTAAGAAAACCACACCCAATGCGTTCGATGTTACAATGGGAGGATTCGACGGCGCGGAGGTGTGTGAGCTGATAGGCCTATATATACTACACAGCTTGGAAACAAAACTCAATGCAGCCAGTATTGGGTTAACAGAGACGAAGGTTTAGCAGTCCTCAGAAATTCTTCAGGCAGCAACGCAGGCCGTGTGAGGAAAGCATTGATAAAATTGTTCCAATCATT
>NW_022684678.1:0-688 GCF_011630105.1 Anneissia japonica | reverse complement strand
ATTCCAGATGGGAGAGAGACATTGTTTTCAATAACCAGACAATGGATCAGGCCGTGATAGGGGTCTAATTTATGAGTTGAGATGCACGATTTAGTAAATTATTTATTGTATGAAATGCTATATTATATATACTTTCCTACACAAAACAAATGATTAATTACAGAAGGTTTTATATAAATTTATTTAATAAGAATTATAACTCAACTGGTCTTAAATAGTTTCCCCGCCCCTCTATTAAACATGGTACATTCCTCAACTGGGTGGTGAAATTTGAAAGCTAACGGAACGGTCTTCATCGACATCTCTCTCGCTTGCTGCACCCTTTGTTGTTGTGATGTCCTCCTTTTGTTCAGTAATAATTGGGGTAATAATCGCAAACTGATATTTTATTAAAATGGTTAATACCTGTAGCAATGTCTATGTACTAGTTAAATAGACGTTCTTCCGTTGAAACTCAACCTAGCCTAGGATAGCCGCTAGGCCTATTCTGTTGCCATTTGGAAAAAAAGAAGAGTCCGCAACATGCCAAGGTCTCTAGGCCTATGCACAGTCAGTATTGTGGTAAGTAAAGAAAACATAATCTCCTTTTGTCCATTAATGTACGCCTTTCACATTACGCCTAGTTACTTCCCATACAAAAAAATTCTATAGAATTCTATCAAAAAAAAACTATAGAATGTCTATAGCA
>NW_022684677.1:0-894 GCF_011630105.1 Anneissia japonica | reverse complement strand
TAATTCAAAAGGAGTCAAAATATAAGTTGAAAGATTTTTTATTTTGAGACTGCTCTAGTTTTTGCGATACTGTACAATGAAAAAAAAAAAAAACAAAAGACAAAAAAAAACGGTACTCGACAATAAATAAAGTAGTAGTTTTACATCAGTAGGTCGATGCATTTCTGGTTCCATTCTACACTTAGATACTGATGAGATTACATTGAAAAAATAGCCCCAGGCCTACGTTACTAAGATTTTCTCTATACGTTCATGTGTGCGTTGGCCGTCGAGAAAACGTTGCGATGCGGTGAAAGTGACACAGTTCAAGGTGTGCGCGACTACTAGACTGAACCGGGAAGCAAGAAAGCAATGCCTAAGCTAGGGCCTAAAAAATTAGATGTTATTACAAGGCCTCAGGCCTAGACTTTTCAACAAAATTTGTCAGGGTCATACATGAACTAACTCTGGTATGATTCCAATTAATTTCCAATATTTATAGCTCTGTAATTCCTGTAAACCGGAAGAAATATATCTGTGATTCGCACACCAAACCTCGCGATCGCGAACATCGCACGCGGGTCTCACTCTTCCGGCAACAAACAGATATGACCTACGTTGACCTAAATGTTGACCAATCATAATCAAGAAAAGTTTGAAAACCGCAGTACGTACCGTGTAAAAGTCTACTTTCAAATAGTGCTAACTTTTGGTTATAAAAAACACCTTTATGTACGTCCTATTTTGGTAAACTTTTAGTATGTTGTTTTACATATAATTAAGTTTATATTTAGATCATAAAACGTTTTGTTGCAATTTTGTCCAGTCAAATCCGTATTTCCGGTGGACTAGGCAAAATTTCAATTTTTAAGAAAAATCTAATTTTTGTATAATGTTATAAAGATTTATAAATAT
>NW_022684676.1:0-532 GCF_011630105.1 Anneissia japonica | reverse complement strand
TTTTAATAAATTACCAATTATTAAAATAATTAGTTTTATTTAGGCTTAAGGTTGATAATTAACTCAGATTTGAATAATTGTTTATTACTTTTTTTAATCAATTAAATCAATTATTTTTTTAACTATTATTAATTTGAATGTTTGCTTGATTTATATGTATTTATTAATTAAATTAACGCTATAATTAAATGTGAATGACTTGTTAATTACCCTCATATGTTACTACTTTTTAAAAAATGATAAAAACAATTACATGAAACTCGGAAGCACTAAAAACACCATTTATCGAGGAAATCAAGCACTAGCAGTCTTGATGATAAATGGCCTTTGAATGTTCCATCAACCAAGCAATTATAGTACTGTACATTAGGATGTAATTATAAAAATGTACAAAATATTCTCCTTTAGGTACATTCAATGTTTTTTTTTTTTTTTTTTTAGTTGCTTTTTTATGAAATAAATTTTGTTGAATACAAATCAACAAATAAAACCAAGAAAACTTTCATGCAATACAAATCGGATTTCAGAAACT
>NW_022684675.1:234-845 GCF_011630105.1 Anneissia japonica | reverse complement strand
GCCGGAATCCCTCCGACGTACCGGACGAACGTTTTTGACACCGTTCTCAGACACGTGGACGACTTTGATTCTGACCTCTGCAAACTCTGCGTTGAACGCGAGCTGCTCTTCGGAAGACCGCTGAACGATTCCCGACTGAAGGAGATCGACCCGGTCAACCGTTCGACGCGCTGCAACAGATCGGGTTGCAAACGGAAGCGTTACATCACCAAGTAACAATCGTTCATTAACGAGGAATGGCAGAAACGCCAGTAGACAAAGCCGCAGATTTCGTCTAGCAATAAGATTCGACGTTTTGTTATTTTATCGAAGAACGGCACTCGGAGATGCTGAGATCTGTCGAGAAAAGGGACGTCCGAAAAACTGTGAGGATGCCGGTGGAGCACGTCCGTCGGATCCTAAAATACTGGACGGGAAGAAGGACGTCGACGGAATCTCCAAAGTGGCGAACCAACTGGAAACTTTGCTGTCGCGCAAGACGGGATCGAGGACGACCTCGAAGAATAAATATTTTTTTTTATTTTTTATGATTTTTGGAAAAAAATAGAAATAAATGTTTGTAAAATATGAAAAAAAGAAAACACTTGTTTACGTTACTTTCTTTATCGTAA
>NW_022684675.1:0-194 GCF_011630105.1 Anneissia japonica | reverse complement strand
AGTAAAGTGTGAACGATTGAAAGTGAGCACGACGATGGACATGTTCAAGAAGCTGCCCGTTCTGAAATTGGGTCTTCCCCAACCTTCCGCGGAAGTCAGGTGGTCCGGATTGCTCGTCGTGGACTCGATGAGCTACGCGGACGACGAAGACGACGATGACGATAACAACGACGACGACGGTCGCGGTCCCGGAC
>NW_022684674.1:0-562 GCF_011630105.1 Anneissia japonica | reverse complement strand
TGGATATCGTTATGTTGATCATCTTGTACACTCTTTTGGCTGCAATACATGAATGGACCGTTATTAAGCTCATCTGTCACGTAACCAATTCTATAGTATCGACCATCGAAACACTTTTTTACTTCCAGATCATGAGATTTTCTATCGAATGTTTAACTGGAATGTCGTTGGAACTGTTTACGCTCCCGTCGAACCATGTGGAATGTTTGTGGATTCTGTTAAGCGATGAAGGCAGTCATTTCTATCGAGAGAGAATTCAACGAACCTCTGTTTAGATCAAATTGACACCAGGCAACGTTAATTTTTTTCATTTTATTTATTATTTTTGTTCAGTTAAATAACAAGAAGATATAGAATACCTTGTTCTAATGTAATAAGATCAAATATTTGTTAACAAAAAATAGTAACAGAATCTTTTGAACACCTCATGTAACTTTAAATGAATAACGTTTATTTTTCATTGTTTCGAAATAAATGAAAAAATACATTGTAAAAAATCGTTTTTTTAGTCAAATTATTATTTGGTCTCGAATCCGTATTTGAGTCGAAGCGCGGCGTCGTT
>NW_022684673.1:0-2351 GCF_011630105.1 Anneissia japonica | reverse complement strand
GGTACTTACCGAAAGGTAGTGTGTTCGTGGCTATAGGTTACAGTGGTTACTACACAGTTTTATATACTTATAAATAAAAAGGTACTTACCGAAAGGTAGTGTGTTCGTGGCTATAGGTTACAGTGGTTACTACACAGTTTTATATTTATACCTGTGTGGTGGAATAGGCACCTTACTGTGTTTTCGAGGGGTGCTTCTGAGTGCAACACAAGGATATTCAAGCATTTTCGAGGGGTGGCTCTGATTCCAACACAAGCATCTCCATATGTTTTCGAATGTTTTCCTGATACCATTACTAGGTGAATGTCACTTTACTGCTTACTTATATATACTTATAAATAAAATGGTACTTACCGAAAGGTAGTGTGTTCGTGGCTATATGTTACAGTGGTTACTACACAGTTTTTATATTTATACATGTGTGGTGGAAGAGGCACCTATCTATACATGTGTGGTGGAATAGGCACATTAATGGGTTTTCGAATGTTTTTTCTGACAGGAACACTAGGCGGCATGTCTTATATATATATTAAATAAAATGAAATAAAACGGTACTTACGGAAAGGTAGCGTGTTGGTGGGTATAGGTTGGTTCGAGTGGCCAAATTCCAATTAATACATGTGTGGTGTACCTTCGAAAAATGGGTGTACTTGTGATTTCTCCCTGAAGATGTTGTAGACCAGTAACCAGTTGTTACTTATTTGGCATGTCGTGGTAGGTCATTGTTTTTTTCGTTGTTTGATTGGCTAATCCTTTGCGAGGTCCTTCATTGTTTATTTCGTGGCATTTGACTGGCTACTCCTTCGGTTTTGCAGTTTCGGTTTTGCAGTTTCGGTTTTGCAGTTTCGGTTTTGCAGTTTCGGTTTTGCAGTTTCGGTTTTGCAGTTTCGGTTTTGCAGTTTCGGTTTTGCAGTTTCGGTTTTGCAGTTTCGGTTTTGCAGTTTCGGTTTTGCAGTTTCGGTTTTGCAGTTTCGGTTTTGCAGTTTCGGTTTTGCAGTTTCGGTTTTGCAGTTTCGGTTTTGCAGTTTCGGTTGGAGCTGATCGGTTGGAGCTGGGATGCGAAAACCGAGGCAGCAAGTGAAGCGTTGCAGTGCTGTCTTAGTCTGCAGGTTCTTGAATAATTAAGTTGCATATAAATTGAATATTCATTTCACCGGAGTAGAGCCCTGTATATTACAAACTGTGCTGGCTGTCGTACACGAACCTATTTTCTGCATGTTATCATTTGTAAGTACTGTACCGGAAAATATAAATAGTAGGAGCTACCAGTGGCAGTACTGGGCTATATTGTGAGTCTGTTGAAACATGGAGTTATAATTATTTGAAACGTGAACGACCCCTGCCGCTGTAGTAGTAGTAGCCTTGCGACGAGGTGAGTTGTAGCTGCGCTAGGTCCATTCAATGTCAAATGCTAGGCTTGACTATACTAGGCCTACTGTTGCATACCATGATGGGCTTGACTAGCTAGGCTACTGCTGGATGAAGGCTAGTTTATTTCATATCCATATTTATTGAGGCATATATAGGCCTAGTCTGCTCGAATACAGATCATTTCGGTCGCGCTTCGTTTCGGTCGCACCTCACTTCGGTCGCGCTTCGTTTCGGTCGCGGTTTGTTTTCAACAAATATATGGAGCGCAAATGGAGTTGCGAAAACGCCAAATTTAATATAACTAGGCCTAATTATCATTGTAAGTTCGTCAATCGGTTTTCCATACTTTTTTTAAAAAATTTATGTTCTGTTGTCTTTCTACTAAGTAACAACATAGGCTACTTGAAAGCAAATAAAATGAGTATTAATACTAAACTAAATTTCAATTAATATTATGGTACATAGGTTATTTTCTAGTTTGTTGCATTCCTAGTACAATGTTACTCTTTTATCGGACAGTTTTTATTTTCGTTTTGTTATCGATCCTACGCTCCCTTCTACACTTTTTTTTATTTATAAGAACCAGTAAAATTTTGCCCAGGCTCAGTGTTCTTATTTTTTGGCCAATTTTAGGCTCAAAATGTTCTTATTTTACACACTTTTCAAACATAGAAACATAGAAAATTATTATTGTATAGTACACAAAAAATTGCCCATGAATGAAAGGCCCAGCAAAAATGGCCCCACAAAAAAAAGCCCCGGTTAAAATATGGCCCCAAGTGGGAGGAAGGTAACCTACTGTACTGTGTTATAGAGGGTATTACATAGTCACATCTACTGCACATAAGGTACAGATATAATTTTTTGGTTTTTCTAGTTTGACATTCTACTTCAGCCTCAATTTGTTCTTATTTCGTTCTTAATTTTTAAGCAATTTCAGCCTCAATGTTCTTATAAAATGTGTTCTTATAAAAATGTAA
>NW_022684672.1:0-956 GCF_011630105.1 Anneissia japonica | reverse complement strand
AATTGTGTATACATTGACATTTTTGTTAAAACAATATATTTAAAATTCTTAAAAATTTATATAAAAAACATGAAAAGTTTTAGTTGTAAAAATAAAATGGTACCTCAATGTTCCTTTTTTTGTACCAGCTAACATTTATACATGCTTTTGGCAAAAATGTATGATTTCCAATAACAACAAAAATATATAAATTAAAGTAAGAATTATTGCAAGCAATTACAGAGCTTTCAGCAATGAAATTTCATCAATCTTCATTGACTACTTTGTAGTAAGTTGTTCAAACCAACTTAAAAAAAAAAATTTCTTTTCGAATTGTGTAGGCAAAGTAATCCTGAATAAATATAAAATATATAATGATATATATACTTTAATAGAACTTTATATAAAATTATTGCTTTGCATCACAAGTCTGCCAGCTAAGCTTGGTCTTATCACACATGCAATAAGGTGGGTTACAGCAAGGATGCAGACTAGGTACAGAGGTCACGAGTAATGAAGGTCGCACGGTTAGTGTCTCCTTGTGGCTCAGAAGCGCCTCTACCACTTTCTCCAGAATATCACTGTGACGATTAATATCTAGCGGATAGAGTTCACTTGGATCCAGTTCAATGTTGAACATGATTGGTGGGTCATGAACATTGATACTCTTACCATCGCATGGTAAGCATTGATAGAAGTTTTCTTGAGGTACTCCATGTTTGCAAACCTTGTGAATGGCAGAGTTATATTCTTCGCACGTAAAAAAATGAAATTTATACGGCCCATATCGTACAGCATTCAGTCTATCACTGCAATAATAAAATAACACCCTTGTACCTGTGTCGGTATTTTCCAATATGGCATCTTTTACACTCTGTCCATCGTAGGTTACATCATCAAATATGCTGCCACTGATCATATCAAGAATTGTGGGATATAGGTCCAGACTGCTTATAACTGCAGTTGATGTTTGACCA
>NW_022684671.1:0-598 GCF_011630105.1 Anneissia japonica | reverse complement strand
CTAAAACATTCCCACATCTTTTCTTTCGACGGTTTCGCCGTAAAAAATATCACTATAGATCTTGAGAACAACGAAGGTACTAAAAAAAAGCGAGAGCGTTCAGGCTTTCGATTGCCGCCCCGAAACTATTTTCGACTTGATGAGGACTGTTGGAAACCGCCGGGAATTGGAGACTCAGAGAAACGGATACGAACGGTGTGCGTTGAGGCCGTGGCAGGAGAGCCTGATGGATGTGTTGGCCGGGCCTGTACACGACCACAAAATTTACTGGGTTGTTGATAAAAGTGGCGGAGCCGGGAAGACCTTTTTCGCACAGTACGTACGAGCAGCCATGGACGTTCGTATATATACCAGTTCCAGTTACCGGATTTTCGCACGCGTCTTTCGCAACCATCGCGATGGAACGGGGATCGTCGTCTTTGATCTTTCCCGCAAACAACGGAACGGCTCTTCGTTTTTCAATTACAAGTTGATTAACGATCTGAAGGAACGTTTGATAAAGTACAGAGGAGAAATTTATCTTATCGATCCGTTGCACGTTTTGGTATTGGCCAGGTTCGAGCCCAACATGAAGAGAATGGGTAACGATCGTCTGGAA
>NW_022684670.1:0-824 GCF_011630105.1 Anneissia japonica | reverse complement strand
TTTGCAAAGGGCATTGACTGGCAGCATGCGAACAACGTTGCTAGGGCATTGTACCCCCCCCCCCCCCCCCCCCCCCCCCCCCCCCCCCTACAGTATATATATTCTTTATTGATCTTTATATAGTGATACAAATTTGAATACTGACTTATTATTATAACTAGAAATACATCATTGGTAGGGTCTATATTATACTCTTTTTATATGTATGACAATAATATACAGACTGATTTACACTATACTGACGAATATAAATGAATGCAAAACGAAACAGTGTTTTTGTTTAAATGAAGAATCGCACAATTTTACAAATAAATACGGTACACATTCCAGTACTGTAATGAAGATATTTTAATTTTAGGTGATTTTTATCTACCCGCAGGCCCGTAGCGAGGGGGTTCCTGTGGATTCGTCTGAACCCCTTTTTTCAGCGAACCCCCACCCTACCAATAACGAACCCCTTTGCTATGTTTATGCATCCTTCGTTTTTTTGCAATGGTATATAACTCGGAATTTTATTTTTTTTTAAATCCCAGCAGAGATCGTGCAGTAAGTGTGTGATCATCAGAGAGTGCGAAGCGTGAATATTTATGAGGGTCTTGTTGTCAAGCTGCTGTTAACCAATCACGAGGCATTAAATTGTTTCTGGAATAAAGTTTCCTGACCGCAACGAGATTGGAGTTTTCGCGCTTGTTGGAATTTCCTGACACACACGCGGACGTTAGCAGAAATAAAAATTCTTTTTGTTGTTATAATAAATAATAATGTTCAAATTTACTTATTTACATTGTATGTTTTTGCTGTGTGTTGTTGACAACTGTCTTGAA
>NW_022684669.1:0-606 GCF_011630105.1 Anneissia japonica | reverse complement strand
GGACGTCAAACCAACGTCAGTATGTCTGCTGGCTAGGTCAGGCCTTTATTAAAGCCAGGTCAGGGTCTTACAACAGATTCTGCATAGCCTAATTTAACGTAAATGAGGCCTAGTCCTAGACAGTGGCGGCTCTAGGATACATTTACTTGGGGGTGGGGGAGCTAAGCTGTCCGACAGGGGAGGGGGAATTAAGATTGTATGCCTGAGGGGAAGGATTTTGGGAGTCGAGCTTTATTTTAAAATAGGGACCTCTGGATGGTATCCGACCAATTGGTCAAAATCCAGTTAGCCGAAACCCAGTTTCCTGAATTTAGTCCTCTTTGCTGAAACCAAGTTTGCCGAATCCTGGTCACCGAAAACATGGAATCCCATTTGGCCGAAACCCGGTTTGCCGAATTGTGTCGTTTTTGAACTAAATGTAGTAACAGCAATTATAGGCGAAACCGAATGTAAATTCACACTTAACAACCATAAAAAATTTGTTAAAGACAATATCAAAAGGGCTTCCCTGTTGCTCACCACTCACCACATTCACCTAGCCATACTGTCTGTAATTTAGGCATTTTAATTTTACCAATTTCAAATCTAAAATAGGCTACAATGTGT
>NW_022684668.1:0-1742 GCF_011630105.1 Anneissia japonica | reverse complement strand
TCATCGTTTGGTCCCCTCTCCTGACCAGAAAGCGACGGTCGTCGTAGAGAAAGCAGAGCCCGTCCACGTCCGGCATACCGTCCACATCGGCCCTGTTGATGATGATGCGAGAGGAGCCGCCGCCCCCTGAAACGGGCATTGATAGGAACACGTGCCAGGTGAGTAGACATTTGTACAGGCCAGTCACGTCGTCTTCGACGTTCGTCTTTAGAGTCACGCCCTTCAGTCCGTCGACGTAATCGCAAACGCTCTCGGCGGGCACTTCGCACGCTTCCATCCATGTTCGAAAGGCGGTCTCGTGTCTCGTCGTCGATGCGTCCCTCACCACCGATGTCGGATCGACCACCAAACGGAAGAACGAGGCCATCGCGGCCCGTCTCTGATCGCGCCTGTCCGGATTGGCCAACATCGACTCCAGCAGATTTCGGGACCACCTTTGCAGATCCCTGTGGCCAAACGTCTCTCGTTCCCCGTACGCCAACTGCCGTCTGCGTTTTCCGAACGAGACGAGCTTCGCGACGTGCGCTATGCAACCGAGACTAACGGTCTTTCGAAGGGAGCCGTATCGGACGCACGCTTCTGCGTACCTTATCTCCTTTTCGATCTCCACCCTCAGTTTGTCGGCGGCCGATCTCGCACGCCTGTCGACGCGCCTCGCGATCTCGAACTCGTCCTTCTCGGCGACTTCCGGTCTCGTCGAGTGGCGAGAGTCGAGACGCGGGAATACTGGAGGCGCACCGCGGCAGATATCCTCCTCGTCTTCCGTACCTTCGTTCGCGATCGTCATGACGAGATGGTGGCACTCCTCGTCTGTCTGCTCCTTCCTGCAGACGAAACACCGGTAACCGACGTTCGGACAACAACCGATGGGCAACGCCGGTACGGTGCCCACGACGACCACGAACCTCCAGAGTGCCGACAGGCGCTTCGATATTACCGTCGAATGCTCGCTCGTCCAAGAGAACAGCACGTGTCGCACGAGCACGACGTCGAAGTCGGTCATGGTGCAGCACTCCGTCGTGACCGAATCCGTCCCTCGCAGAAGGTGCTCCGCTAAAACTAAGCATCTTGCGTAGACGCTTCCGCACGCAGCTTCCAACCGTCGTTGCAGATTCACAGATAACTCCTCCAACGGATCGTCTTCGTCGTGGTCGTCGTCGTCCTCCTCCTCCTCCTCACCATCCTCGAATAATTCTAGACGGCGGTCGCCGTCGATCGCCCTCTTGTGTCGCGCCCACCTAGACCATCTCCTTCGCACGCGCACTTCGAGATTCCTCCACATTTCGAAAGACATTCAGAAAACGGAAATGACGAGTTCGCGTCTCTCCCGCTCGCGTTCTTCGCAGTTAGGTACGATGTCGGCAAGCAGGATGCTTATGAGAAGCAGGAAGTTGTCGGAACTGGTGGCCGGGTCGTCAATGTCGTCGAACATCTTCCACTATCACCGCAACGGGATCGTGTACGAGATTGCGATCCAGTATCCTCTCGGCCAACTGGACGAGCGTATCCGTGTCCGTCCACTTTATGCTTTCGGCGTCGTCGTCGAAAAGCACGTAGCGCGCGTCTCCCCTTCCGGCGAACCCGGCGTGGTCGTTGCTCGAAAGGAAGCAGATGGGAACCGTGCCCTCGCTCGGTTTCAGCAGCGTCACGCCGGGAATCTTTCCCATGAACGCTATCAACTTTGCGAGAGATCTGGTGGCCGGCGTGGGCGGATCAGCGTAAACCACGGTCGGCGCGAAGGC
>NW_022684667.1:0-526 GCF_011630105.1 Anneissia japonica | reverse complement strand
CAACAGTGTTTTGTGAAAGAAAATTTGATAATCTCTATAGAGGTAAATTAATTTTTTAGGTAAAACTTTGCTGTCGCTAGCTGTCTTGTGAAACTCATATTACAAAATCTCACTACTGACAAGACTCTTATGAATTATTTCATCTGCTTTGGTCATATAAATTAAAAATGAGTCTCAACTCCTCCTAACCCACAAACTGTCAAAATTGTCAAGCATTTATTGATGAAACAGGCATTGGTAGTTACAGTACCAAATGCAGCATTGTGTCTGGAATTCATGGTTAATGAAATATATGAAACTAGCCCACGAGGGAGCTACAGTGCATTGGTAAGAAAATATTCTTATGAAAGGATCTCAAGAATGTAGATCACATGTTTAAAGTGTGTTGTAAAAGTGGTTTGGTACAGTGTGGGAATGATTTTCCAATCTCGAGGTCAGGGATTCAATCCGTCCCTTGCTATGCATTTCACTTGTGTCCTTGAGCAAGGAACTATATCTGCATTGCTTCTCTCCACCTAGGAGTAAA
>NW_022684666.1:0-1348 GCF_011630105.1 Anneissia japonica | reverse complement strand
AATACATCATTGTACTTATTTGCTGACGCTTTTGCAATCGAAATCTATCCGTTGATGCGTCGTTTTGTCTGCAAGTCAGTCAGTCAGTCAGTCAGCCAACCATAACGGTCAAATTTTAATCCGATGAACGAATATAGAATTGAATTGTTTTATGTTGTGTTCTTTATTTATAAGTAAATAAATATAATATATAATATAATAAATATAAATTTTTATAATTCCTGTTTAATAGTAAATTAATTTACAAACCTTTTGATCCACTAACGTCCATTTTAAACAATGAACTTTGTTCTTGTCTCAACATAGTTTTAAAGGGAACTTTTTAATGTCACGTGATTATACTAAATGTAGACACATAAGTTGCCTCTGAATTACGCCCTCTCTTGTGAAATATAGGCCTGTTAACAATATTAGAATTAACAAATTTATGCTCCAAGCGGGAGTGTGTGTTTACTGCTTAGTTTTTTTTTTGTTTTTTTTGTGGCTTAGTCCTATTTGAACTCATATAACCCATCCACGCTTGTGTTGGCAATTCACTTCAATAACTGTACAAGTAACAGATTATTGACTTTTTAGTTCTTTCTATAAAGGACAGAATTCATATTTCATAAGCTTATTTTGGAAGACTGTTCATTTCTATATTTAGCTTATGACTAATCCCATCATTCCTCCAACCGAATTTCCTTTCACAACTTAAAAGTGGGACGATAGCTAAGTGTGTACAGCCACCCTGGGACAGAATACACAAAAAGCACACAATGTCTGCGAACCTATTGGTCCGCAATTATGTTACAAGCGTTAAAAGATTGTGGGTTACCGAAATCTTTTTTGTCATACGGTTGTATTTATGTAATGTTAAGAGTTTCACACTAAAAACCCAATACTGCTTGTTCAGGCTATATCGCTATGTCACAACCTAACGTATATTTAAAACGGCACGTATACGGTTCAACGAATTTCAACACCTTCTATTTACGGTTTTATATCATTTATTGACAGTAGTGTTATGTAATTGTTTGTACACAGAACGTAAAGGGAGACTAGTTCTATTATGATTGGAATAAACCTGATCAAATATTTTGAACAAATATATAAATAATGATTTCATTATTTTATTATATATTATATTATATTATATATATATATATAATATAAATCAAGATAGCCGTTAACACTTATTATATTTTTATTTATATTATATGTACCTATATTGTTTCTAGAAGTACCTATATTGTTTCTAGCCGCATCCATTGTGTAATGGAGTGTATCTGGTGGTATTTGAATCTGTTCAACCATGAAGCCTCCGTGGTCTAATGGTTATGACGCTCGCCTTGACAGCGAGAGGTCG
>NW_022684665.1:0-573 GCF_011630105.1 Anneissia japonica | reverse complement strand
AAAGTAACAAAAAGAGAAAGAAATAAAAGTGGGTTAAACTCCTACGAAAGAGAAAAAAAAAAATCGGAGACGGTCGACCTGGGACCTCTGGTTGATTTGACACGGAATTACCCAGGTCAAATACCTCATTGACCTAATTTTTGCCTTTGGTTAGCTCCAACAACCATGGACGTACGTACATATTAATAGGTCCATCAACCTCGGGTTCTTTGGCCTTCACTAGGGGATTCAGTACCTATAATTACCACCTTGTTAATGCAAGCTCATGTCTAAAAATAACACTGAATAGCAAAAATAGTTAAGCAAGGAAGTCCATTAAAGTACACATAGTCAAGCCAGCCTACTTACTTGTTTTTCACAAATCTGTAAAATCTGTAACTCCGATAAACGCCTGTGCTTTCCACTTCCTTCCCAGTGGCTGCGGGGAGTAGTGCCAAAGTGCGAACCAGCGAGGAATTGCGAGCCAATGTGCGAGCCATGCGAGTCAGCGAGCCATGCGAGTCAGCGAGCCATACACTTAATTTTTTTTTTTTCAGGTTATCCAGTTTTGCAAACACGTAGGCCTAGCTTATT
>NW_022684664.1:0-967 GCF_011630105.1 Anneissia japonica | reverse complement strand
CTGAAATACATCGTTTTTTCATTTAGATCTCCATTTTTCACTAACTCCATGCGACGTTTATTTCTTTTGTATGAGTAGTCCATAGAGCTATTAAACAACTAGAGTGTTGACAAGATGGCGCAGCAATGTAGAGTTATGTATGTGTACCATCCAAGATGGCCGTCGTAGTAAAGCGTCACCTTCAGGCTTAGTATACATATTATTACATATTAATAAGCCCTCTGACTGACTATTATTTCATTAATGATAATGAGTAATGGTAATAACAAATTATTAAACTATTGTAGCCAAAACGAGGACAAGTGGAGCAACCTTTTCAAAAATAAAGTAACAAGGAATAAAAATTAAAATCGTGTACATTACACCCAAACACCGCAACGCTCGAGTTTCAAACATACGGGTAGCTAGCTGTACTGAACCCTCTGAGTAAATTGAGGGCGCAATTGCAAACGATGGTGCTTAGCGAAATTTGATTGGCTAAATCTATTGCAGCGGATGGTACCCACACAGTTCTGCGTATTTCGAACATCGAATACATTGCGGTTAGCGCTCTAGTATTCTTATTATTATCTCTATGGAGTAGTCGTATGAAGGTACCATATCCCCGACAGTTGGCTATGCAGCAAGTACCCTTTGAATACAAATTGAAGACAAGTGAAGATATAAAGGCAGTCGACTGGGTGCTGTCGGGTATATAACGACTATCTAACTTTCCACAAAAACATTAGGCCTAAGCTAGGCCTAGTTCGTCAGTACAGTAGTTACTGCGATGCGAGGGTGTAGATCGTTCAGTCAGTGATATCGTGTTATCGTCTAATAAATTTTAATAATGTGTGTACAATTTAAGAATGCACCGGGTGGGTTGCTTTCTTTGTTATGGGGTAGTAGTATACGTAGCAGAACAATCTAAGCCTAGCCTAGGGCCTAGATGGTATACGTTCTTGATCATCGACGATCGTAATGAAAA
>NW_022684663.1:0-637 GCF_011630105.1 Anneissia japonica | reverse complement strand
AATTACCGGTATCATATCGTTTTTCTACAGGTTAAAATTGCCATTGTGTTTTAACGTCAGAGCTCAAAATTTACACTATAAGTTGGTGTAAATTTACCTACCTAAACGTTAAGTATTGTACAGTATTAAGAAAGAAAAGGAATTGCTATGTGAATATACGATGGATTCGTAAATTTAATGTGTTTGCTGGTTAATTTTACGCTGTCATATCACTGTTATCCGTAGTTCAACAGGTCAGAATCAACATTAAGTAAATGAACATCGGAGCTCGTAAGGCTAAGCGTAATTTTACAATTTCAAAACTTCTTTTAAATAAAAAGTAGGTCTACTAGGCCTAGGCATACGTATAACGGTGTATTTTTGTAACAACGATGATATTGTGAATTAAACGCTGACATTATTCTGCTAATGACATAATATTTCACCTACTACAAATTGGCGTAAAGGAGGCCTATTCCACCTTGATCGTGTCAAATATTTTGGAATTCATTGACAATTATATATTTTTAAACATTGTTATTAATATACGTTCCCTAACGTAAAATTAAAGTGAAAACAATTTATTTGGCGCGGCTTACGATCACGTGACATCTCAGTTTATGACGCATTATGACACACGCATGCGTAGTGTGTCGAC
>NW_022684662.1:0-556 GCF_011630105.1 Anneissia japonica | reverse complement strand
GTTTTGAAATTGCTCTGATAGCAATAAGGTTAAATTTACATTTTAACAGAGTTTTGCCGCCAAAATGGCAGCCATCTTGGAATTTTTTGTGATGACGTCATTATTCTGATTAAATTTTTTAACGAGAGTGAGGAGTAACTATTTAGCCAAGTCCTTGTAACATTTGATATACATAGCATATGTAAAAGTGACTAAAAACATACATTTATTTCCCTTACCCCCATCTTAATTAGCCCAAAACAGGATATTTTATGTCAAAATTTTAAAGCGCTATAAAAAAAAATTGCCCAAGCTCTAAGAATGGGGATTTTTTTTCTGAGACACTATATGATATACTGATTCAGAAAAACCAAAAATTAATTTTTCTTTACTTTTTTCCCGCTAATTTCCTACTGCATCCAGGCTATATAGGCTAGGCTTATGTGTGCTGGGATTTGCAACAAGGTCTTGGACTACAGGCCTCTATACTATAGTAGGAGGCCTGGTTCTAGTCTAGGCCTATAATATAGTAGAGCGCCAGGGCCCCAGGCGCGGGCGGCCAGTGGCGTAGAAAAAT
>NW_022684661.1:0-930 GCF_011630105.1 Anneissia japonica | reverse complement strand
TCCAATAATAATGTTTATCACCAGGTACAGCAAAATATATTTAGATGTCTTAAGAATACTAATTTCCAACTTGGGACCCCTGTGGAGTGCCGGTCTTGAATTATAATGTAGGGATTCTATAGTATTAGACACCAAGATAAGACCATGGTTTTGGCAAACTTTAAAAATATACAGCATACCATAGTGGTTTTAGTGCAGTGTTTTTACAGACTAACAACCTCAAAATGATATGTATCAAAAGCCAATGTGTTGTGTATACAGTGCTCCATATTGAATACCAATAATGTTAGCAAGAAGCTGATGTTTGTATTTAACTAATTAAAATAGATACTTGGGTAAGACGACGCAGGACTTGTTGTGTCTCTACCGAGAGTTGGCTATAATTAATCAGTAAAGCATACAGTAATTTATTCTAAAACACTTGAAAGAAAACATTCAAACATAATGTATAATCATGGTTTTAGCAGACCTAACTAAAAACGTTCACTTCATTCAGTAAAAACACATAAAATATATTGCTTTTAATGAAGTTTTAGTTTTTAAATATGATGATGATAGAAATACATCAAAATAATACACAACATAAGATGATTTTGTATAGAATGCTCCATATTGAATTAGTAGGATGGTGTTAATAGTGATATTATAGTATTATTTGCATCAAAATCACATGGAGTTAGTGATTTGTAATGGTGATTTGGGTAGAATGAGCAGAGGACTTACTACCGGCAAATGGTATTAAGAATCAATAACAGCATCCAGTAACTGTACATCAATTCTAAAAGTCTTGGAATAAAACAATCGTACTAATTTTATCATTAATTAATTTCGCTCTGAACGGAGAAATTTATAGACCGCTTTTAGCGCCGGTCTTTAATTAGAGGGATTCTAATTAGAGACCAAAGCTGCTGATAGTAGTTGAACATTGCT
>NW_022684660.1:0-2178 GCF_011630105.1 Anneissia japonica | reverse complement strand
CTGTACTCTGACCAGTTTGTGATACACTTCAGTAAGGTCGAAGGTATTAAGGTATTCAGTCAGTTGAATAAAAATACATTTCTCAAGTAACTGCGAGTTATCAGATTTTCCATTATATTTTGAACTGCAAACCCAGTTTCCAGCGCTAGGGAAGTGTTTTGTTGTAATATGGATGCACCACCAGACAGGGGTGGCGCCTGCGGGGGAGTGGGGTACAGGGGCCAGGGCCCCAGTCAGGAAGAGCTTGACATAGCAATTGCAGGGTCCTGATGCCTGACTTGAAGACTCATGGTAGAAGAAGATCATCGTTGTATCGTCCAGGTAAACAATTAAATTTAGGTTATTTAGGTTATTTTGCATTACGTTTATCGTCGATAACATTCGCATTCCTTTTGTGATATTAAACAAGTTAGTAAAAGCACATTTCGATTATCCTGCAAATAATTAGTCATACAGAACTCTCTGTGCCTTCAAATCCTGTCTCTGTGTATTGTTCCGATCATTGCGTTTCGTCAATAGCCATCTTTTCAAGACATACAGTATTAACGTACCTTACACGGTCTTTAGTGCCGCCAAGTTCCGTCTCAACTGTATTTTCTTTTATTCATTGTGATTCGTTAATAGCATTTTTTACTTTACAGGGGTAATAAAAAGTTGGTGTACCAAAAGACAGTGCCCGTAAAAATACATTTCGGTAGTCCTGCATTTGTATTATGTACTTTATGCGGAAAACATTTTGTATTTTTCAAAAAATATATCGAGACTTGTAGCGTACGGTAGGTTTTTGTATTGTGATCAATCACATTGATAAAGCGACTCACCAAAGTTGACTAACGACTGTTAAACTGATGAAGTCCACACAGAAATTTTTAGCGACGACCCAATTTTGAGTTTAGACCGCTGGTGCACAATTACAAGTACAATTAAAAGTATATTAACATTGCATAAAAACCCCTTTCAAATAGAAAGGGGTTTTTATGCAATGTTAATTTTCACCCAATATATAACGATTACCCGGCGGAAATTATCTTTGGCCCGTGTGAGATCAACTCTAAAAATAATTAGGCCCTTCAAACAAATAAATTAAGAACCAGGGCCCTAAAATTGTCATCGGGGGCTTCGTCCAGTTTAAAACTTTCGAAATATTTTGAGCGACGCCTGACCATGCCCACTTTTTTCGTCGGGGACATTCCCCCACCCCCCACCCCCCGTCGGGAAAATCCTGGCGCTACCCCTGCCACTAGATGGTGTGTGCCAGTTCAGTTCATTTCAGTGAAACAAATGACAAGATTGTTTGTTTTGCTGAAATTCCATGTTGCTCAAACTTTTAGATCTATGCATTTACATCCTTTCTCTCTTGCCTACAATACATTTATAATCCATACTGATTCAGAAACAACGTCCTATATGGTCAATATATTCATTTATATTCACAATATTATTGCATACACGATCAGACAACATAACACTAGATTTGTACTAGTGAGACTCAAAAAACAATGTTTGATTCGGATGAAATAGCATTATCCAACTTCGTAGTAGTAGTAGTATACAGTAGATAGTAATACAGTATTTGTAGACAGTGTTCGCTTACAATTGGTTGAAATATATACCGTACTCGCGCGAATAAGCGCCCCGTTTGAATAACCCCCTCTCGAATAACCGCCCCTCCTAACGTGAAAATTTCCTTAAGCACCCCGTTTGAATAAGCGCCCTTCTAATTTGAATAAAATTTTCTTTTTAGCAATTCAATAATCCAAACAATCCTGGGACTGTGGTTGTTGACATGATTTGAGCTGTAGAGTGGAAACACATTCTTCTTCAGTCAGTATCAAAATTAGGATGTTTCTCTTGGACAGATGAGAGCTCCGATCCCTGGACAGACAGTATATTTCCAACTTTAATCTTTTTACATATTTGCCTATGTCTAGTCCTACTCCTCTTCTACTTTTTTCGACCTTAAGCACATTCTCATCTGAGTTTTCAAGAAAAAGACAATGATCCTGCCATCCTGCTAATCTCAATCGGCCGATGGCCAACAAGCTAACCACTACCCACCACTAATTGCATCTGCTATTTTGCTGTTTTGTAAATATTCAAGAATTCTTGTTACGAGCCATGTTCTCTGGACGATTATCTTTTCTAACCACCATTCGTAATGTCCTTATATAATCTTTT
>NW_022684659.1:0-1129 GCF_011630105.1 Anneissia japonica | reverse complement strand
TATGAATGGTCTGTGAAGGGAGGCTCCTTATAATAAGAATATCGGTATTGAGATGATGGGGACACCTACTGAGTGTGCTATATTTAAAATTTAATAGTTTTCAGCCAATATCATGTGAACATTCATTTTTGGTTAGTGTCTCCTAAACAGAGGTACCCCTATTAAAGGGACACACATATTAACAACAACCAACATTTCTAATGCAACAGCGATCGTAAAATATCTTCATGACGCAATCAAGTAATTGTTAAGGGAGGCGGAGCAAGGTATTCCAACCATGTACTGAATTGGCAGCGCACATTACCGAGCATGTGGCCATATAGTATATAATTTTAGAAGTTCATGAGTGGGGTATAATTTAATTAATAATCCTAATTAATCCCATACTGGCACAAAATGCTAAAGACATCTATGTGAAATTCTGACATAAAAATCCCTTCGCCGTTTCTATATTATTTACTATGCTTGCAATTTCAAAATGTATGCATATAGCCTTATATTTTTATGAAGACGTCGGCAAAAAACTAACAAGCACGGCAATTGCTTACCAATTCCATCTTTTTAAAAATGGCATCAAGAAACATTTTATTGATCAATCTTGAAGTTTATTTATTTGTTGTTTATATCTTTTAATATTATTAATTATATATATTTTAAAAACAACTTTAATTATTTTAAATCACTTATTAAAAAACGGCAATAAGAATCTTGAAATCAATTTTAAATATTTCCAATGTTAATATATTTTAAATTGCTTTTGAATTTTTTTTTTGCCATCTATGTGATTTTTTTTACTGTAAATGTTAATTGAATTTTATATATTTAAATATGCTATCTTCTTTGTTGTATTTTTTCAATGTGGAGAACCACTTTAACTGCTATTTTTTTTTTAAATTTAACATTTTGGCAATCCTGCCTTGCTGAATTACTACCTGTGTTTTTGTATTGTTTTTTGTATGTTATGTTATAAGGCAAAATAAATGATATGGTATGATAAGCTCTTCTCCTGCATGTACGAGCTAAAGCAGATATGTAATGTAATGCCTAAGTTATGGCCGAATGCATATATTTATGAGGGGGACTGAGCATTTCTGATGGTTTGAGATCAGAAATTGCAAAGAATATAGCA
>NW_022684658.1:0-697 GCF_011630105.1 Anneissia japonica | reverse complement strand
ATAAAGGAAGGGCTTAAATACAATATAACAAAATATGATATTTTGGATTTACTTCAGGAGAATCAGTTAGGGGGCCTAAATGTATTTTCTGATTGCTTTAGTATTTGTTTCAATTGTATTGCTTGAAAAAGTCAGCGTCATTTTTCACTTTTCGATTGGTGCTATGCTGACCGCCCACCGCGTAGAGGCTGCATTTTTACACCTCTAGCGACTTCGTTGGCTTTAAATTGCCATTTCGGCTGTTCACCAATCAAATATCCTGTTGTTCATTCCCCTCCCCCAGTGGTGATGAAGAGGATAATGATGAAAATGATGATGGTAATGAGGATGATGGTAATGATGATTATGATTATGGTGATTAAGATAAGAATGATGGTGAGGAGGATGAGGATGATGCGGCTGATGAGGAGAAGGAAGATGATGAGGTAGATGATGATTAATGATGGATGATGATGAGGAAGAAAATGATGCTGATAAGGATGGTGAGGATAATGATGATAATAAGGAGAAGGATTAGGATGATGAGTTTGATGGTGATGAAAATAAGGATGATGATGATTATGATCGATGATAATGGTCGTTGATGAGGGTAATCGTGATAATGATGAGGATGATTGATGAGAATGATGTTAATGGGGTTATTGATGACGAATGATGAGAAACATCCCATCTACCCCTCCTCCTCATCTTCATTCTT
>NW_022684657.1:0-707 GCF_011630105.1 Anneissia japonica | reverse complement strand
ATGAAGCAGCCGCCACTAAAGAGAAGCACATGTGTTAACATTCAATCTTCTAATCGCACTGATTTGACTCCACGGAATGGAATTATCCCTCGACTCACCTCAAATTTCCATAGATTTAAATTTAAAGGTGTGGTATACATCATAATGTGAAGTGCCAACTCTCTCTTGCCCTTTTTCTGCATTTGTCTTGGGGAATAATGGATAGATAACAAAAATACATGTTTAATGATTATTTTTTTTAATTATTAGTTATCTGAACTTTAATTTATATATTTACTGTGTGAAAGGGTGTTTTATGATAATAACTGAATATTGGTTGGTGAAGTGATATTATTTTTGTTTTATAAATAATGATATATGTCTGCTAAATACAAGTTTAACACTAGTGTAACTTAAGTTTAATTTTTTGCATTCTCACTTGACCTTATTTCACACTTGAGTTATTAGACATGGAGCGTGCTTGGCATAAGAAACATAATGCATACATGACAATATTTAGTATTAATCATTTGAATTTAGAGGCATCACAAATGTAAAATTGTGACACTACAGAATGAGGCTATAGTGGAATTGCTGCCTCTTAAATTTGCATCGGAAAGCAGGCTGTGCAAATGTGAACCAAAACAGTAACTGTCAGATTCTGTGATGTGTTCTTTCAGTGTTCTGTGAGCTGTGGTGATGGGATAACTACACGTTACATCCGATGC
>NW_022684656.1:0-661 GCF_011630105.1 Anneissia japonica | reverse complement strand
GTATTCTCCTTAGAACATTTCCACCAACATACGTTTGGACGACACACGCGTATAATAAGCGATCACAAACCGTTGGAAGCCATAATAAAGAAGCCGCTAGTGAAAGCTCCGAAGCGACTGCAGGGCATGTTATTGCGAGTACAACAATATGATTATGACATACAACATGCTCCAGGCAGAACAATGTACATAGCGGACACTCTATCTAGAGCAGTTGATCCATCTGAGAAAGCGATTACCAAAGAAATTAACGCGGTACAATACTTACCAGCGAGCAAAGAGCGTCTTCTACAAATTAAACAAGAAACAGAGCGCGACGAGACATTACAATTGTTAAAACAAACCATACTGGATGGATGGCCAACACAGAAGCAAGAAGTCCCTGAGCAGATATTGCCATACTTCAACTATGCCGATGAATTGATCGTGCAAGATGGCCTTATATTCAGAAGCGAAAGGATAGTCATACCCGAAAAATTAAGGGAAGACATAAAACACAAAATACATGCATCGCACCTCGGACAAGAGGGATGTTTGCGTAGAGCAAGGGAATGCGTATTTTGGCCGCGTATGGCGAGCGAAATCAAACAAATGACTGCCAAGTGTGACATTTGTAGATCATTGGAGACATCTCAACAAAAAGAGACACTTATGCCACACG
>NW_022684655.1:0-552 GCF_011630105.1 Anneissia japonica | reverse complement strand
AAATGACCAGGGTAGTAATGCGAAGAGCTTAGAGGCTTTGTGCATGAAGCGCTCATTTAGGGGTTATTTGAGGAGCCAAAGTGATTAAACTTGGTCTTCAACACAAGGAGCAGGAACATCAATTCTCGCTTAGGCGCTTCTAGTCACTGTTTCTCTTCTCAGCTGATATAAGCATGAACACCACGCTCATCGGACAGGTTTATGAAACAGGAAATGGAACTCCCCGGCATTTCTCACCTGTTTGGAACTCCCCGGCATTTCTCACCTGTTTGACTGAGCCAGATCAAATAGTTCAACACTTGTTGGGTTGCGCTTAACTTTCTCAACAAACATGTTGGTGTAGAACTCCAAGTCCCAATCATCAAAAGCAAGTCCTAAGAATTAAATGTATAGATACAAGGTATTTTAATGGTAAACCCTGGGGTGGCTCAGAATCACACAGATATACGTCCTATAACTAAATCAGCGGAGTAATTTTTCTTTCTAGAATTGGAATCATACTCTAGAGGCATATTGGTGGACATTTTGAAACTCATCCTTTCTCAGTTTGAT
>NW_022684654.1:0-770 GCF_011630105.1 Anneissia japonica | reverse complement strand
TATTGAAAAACAATCCAAACAAATTTTACATTTACGACGTATTGTTGATTTAATATGCTGAATCATTATTAATGGAATATAGGCCTACCTATTATATTTCTATAAATTAATCAACAATTATCTCATTAATCACACTATCCTAAATTGGAATATTGAAGCATTATTGAAGTATTATTAATTATTCACTAAAGCATTATTCGAGCACCTTTATTATTATTATTGTTATTATTATTATTTATATATATATATTATTTATCAACCATATTAACAGTGAAAACATTAATATGCACCTGTGGATAAAATTATCGCAGAAAATAAACTTATAATTTATAAGATTATTTTTTAAAACAGAATCAAATAGATAATGTTTTTATTGGACGTAATTTTATTTAATATGCTGATTATTGCTATTTCATTAATCAAACTATCGTAAAATTATTAGTATTATTATTATTATTATTATTATTATTATTATTATTATTATTATTATTATTAAACCAAAGAAATTTTACATTTACGACGTATTGTTGATTTAATATGCTGAATCATTATTAATGGTATATAGGCCTACCTATTATATTTCTATAACTTGATCAACAATTATCTCATTAATCACACTATCTTAAATAGGCTTATTGAAGCATTATTGAAGTATTATTAATTATTCACTAAAGCATTATTCGAGCACCTTTATTATTATTATTATTATTATTTATTTTGTTTATATATTATTTATCAACCAGATTAACATTGAAAACATGAATATGCAT
>NW_022684653.1:0-812 GCF_011630105.1 Anneissia japonica | reverse complement strand
AATCATAAATCCTATCCTTTCATAAAAAAAAAAGGAATCAAACCCTTAACTGAGTCAGTCCTGCACATACAACTTGCAATGAAGCTGAACTTTATTGCCAGCACTATAAGCCCCAGTATAGCTGTTCTAAAGTAAATTACACAAAAGCTGCCATACATCATGGAGTAAAGAATATTCTTTACTCAAATATAAAGCAATATTTGTAACAATGAGACAATATGATACCGTGCCTTTAGGCACATAATACTGCCTATTCATAATTAGTAACAAATATAGTAATGGTGAATAGGAGAATATATACGAAATATTTGTTTCCTGATAAATCTAACTAGGACACATTTTCAAACAATTACTAATGCATGGTTTAATTTTTCACTGGGGGAAATTTTGTCGTTTTCATACACTTGATAAAGAACATTTTCTCTGATAGGTTATGCCTGATATGATCTTTACATCATTGTTCATTTAGCACTGTTTCTGTCAATATTTGATTAGTTATACCACAATGCTACGCAGCAACATTGATTCTATATACTTCAATATAATACAGGTATGACTTTTAGAGTATTCTTTAGCAACAGTATATCATTTTTTGAAGAAGTGTCCTGGTTGGGTTGTATCTGCGATATACCAGGGGCCCCTAGTGTTAAATATGTATGGCACTCACCTCGACAGCAAGAAATCACATTTTAATTCCCGCCGCCAGGGGCACATTTTCAAACAGTTGATAACAAACTTTTTTTTTTATTTGATAGGCTATTCCCGATACGATACTCGCATCACTTTTCATTTATTTAAGCTCTGTTTTCACC
>NW_022684651.1:0-1001 GCF_011630105.1 Anneissia japonica | reverse complement strand
AGGGGCCTATGTATAAAATTTAAAAATCTGTTTTGGCGGGTGCACCGTAAACACACAAGAAAAAAGTAACATTACCCGGATGTACTGTAGAAAAACAAGCTTCAAATAAAACGCTCATTTTCCAATTGAATGAAAGGGTGTCTCTAGCGGCAATTTAAGCTGTGCCTCTCTTAATCAAGGTCTTGATTGTCAATTAAGTCGTAAAAAAGACTCTTTGGCAGTAAACCATTGTATGCATTTTGTTGGAATGCGCACATTAAACGAAAAGTTACTTTCATAGCACATACAAATTTATGAAATCAGAAATTTATAACACATATGTTGTACCTGTCATTTCACAGGGCTTATGATTAAGAATGTATAACCTAGTTAAGTTCAGTGTTTTACTGTACTTAACCTAGTTAAGTACAGTAAAACACTGAAGAATCTACAGAGATATTCTAAAAGCATGGTCATATTCGTCTCATTCTTTGGAAAACAGTTCATGAAAAACTTAGAGAAATTAATCAATTAGAATTACTACACATTAAATATGATCGTAAACTGAAACTCTTAAATCGGGCGCTTGCTACGCCCGACGGTCATCGGCCGAAGCGATTTAATGGAGAACGCAACGCCACGACGGGCGCGCAACTGATCGTTTTTAATTACGATACGTTCAGACTGCCACCGATAATCACCAGACGGCGTCGCGTAACGCACACAGGGAGTGGAGTTGTATTCGTCAGCTGACGGTCGTTATGACCGTTGTACGACGCAGTGAGTGCCCGACTTTAGAGTTGAATGTATGTTCTAGAAGAATATAGCATGGAGAACTGATTTTGCACATGCGCAGACTCGGCTATAATGTGACAACAAAACCACTTGACAATAAGTTTATTTATGACGACCATGAAACATTTCGTAAATGAACTAAGTGAGATTAATTTGTTAACTCGGCATTTTCATTTCAATTAATGACGGCCCACAAGATTATGGTCAGCAGGACGAAGGCACCACCT
>NW_022684650.1:424-925 GCF_011630105.1 Anneissia japonica | reverse complement strand
TTGCAAGATCTTCTGCTAGCGTACTCGTACATGGAATCGCGATCGCGGCACCCGTCGGCGTCCTAGGAGGTGTCGACGCATATCGGCCATCGGGGTATCGGCAGGTCGCACGCCGAGCATCTGTTCGTCAACACCGTCTTCACCCACTCTCCGTGATACACGAGAACGTCGGCCGATTTCAAGAGGTTCGTCAGATGTCGTAGCACCTCCCTCTCCTCGGGCTCCTTCGACATCCTTCCGTCGGAGAGAACTACGGCGGTCACGCGTCCGGTCACGTCGAGTCGAACGGAGAGGTAGAGCACGGACGGCTGCACGGGATCGGTTTCCTCGAGTTCCAGGTGAGTTCGTTCGTCGTACTCGAAATTCTCGACGTATCCCTTCTCGTTCATGGTGCATCGGTGCCAAGCGCACCCGTGCACGCCGACGGCGCACTGGGCGTCCAGGTCGTCGACGGCAGACGGCAGGTTGCCGAACGTGTTCTCCACGGGGATGCCGTTCCTG
>NW_022684650.1:0-396 GCF_011630105.1 Anneissia japonica | reverse complement strand
GACCTGAGCGTGCGGTACGTTCGACCCACGGACTCGTATCTGTCGCCTCTTCGTAAAGTCACGTCGCCGTCTTCGTCTTCGGCGTAACACTGGAATTCCACCTTCGTACTCTCCATGTCAACCGGTCGTCCGTCTGGATTTCTTCCGCGAACTGACAACCTTCCGGTTATCTTTGAATAGTTGGCGCTCGTCAGATAGACGAACATGGCTAATTTTTTCATAGAGACAACTATATATATATTTTAAAAAATAACATTCGCATACAACTGATTGTCGTTAAATGATTTCTTTTATTATTTACTTTTCAATTAATAGAAAGAATCTAATTTTCCTCTGTACACCTTCGTACCGTCCGGTATCTGCCACTCCGACAGCCTCCGTCCGATGGGACGTCTG
>NW_022684649.1:0-733 GCF_011630105.1 Anneissia japonica | reverse complement strand
TCCAATATCACTTTGAAGTGATGCGTGACGGTTGGTGACTATGGCATAGATAACTGCCGGGCCCTGGGTAAAATTGGTAAAAATGCACCTGATCGGACATAGAGACAGAGCCTCTAGTGGGGTCTACTCAGGCGAAACTCTGAATGCTTATACGTTCTGAGGTTTTTTAAAACAGATACGGTACGGCATTAACGCTCAGAAATATCTAAAAAATATTTTGTTTAAAAAATTAAAGAATATTGATAACAAACTATGATCAAGTCATGTTATCCTTTAGGGCCTATTAAGCATTTCATGAATCTATGATATATTATAATATTGACAACATCATCAATAGAACATATAGGTGGAATTGTGTCCAACCCGTCGTGAAAATGTACTGAATACTCAGTACGGTACATGTGAAAAACACTCGAATTCGAGCTCGAATTCAACCCTGTGGAGAATGTAGGTAAGAATGGCCCCGGAAAAAATGGCCCCGGAAAGAATGGCCCCGGAAAAAATGGCCCCGGTAAAAATGGCCCCATATGACAGGTAGGTAAAAATGGCCCCAATGAAAAATTCGGTAATATAAATGATATATATTTTTTTTAATCTTCAAATATTTAAATACTGTATAAGCAAGAATTGAATCAAGAAATAAAAAATGGCCCTCAATTATAAAATTTAAGAAAAAAAATAATAAATAAACAAATGTTGTAAAATACCTTGTAGCAAAAATTTAATTAATATA
>NW_022684648.1:0-2952 GCF_011630105.1 Anneissia japonica | reverse complement strand
TGGACAATGAGAGGTTGTCTATCCAACCAAAATAATTAATTGTAGATAAAATGACTAAAAATAATCAGTCTATTCAATGAATGTAGGTTAATAAGCTTGTGTAAATTTGTAAATAATATTCATTTTGCATCAATGACAGTTTTAAAAAAACATACACAGTAATTTAGTAATTTAGACTAAGACGATTAAGATCAGATATATTTATAACTTTTAACTATAAAATTTAACTAACCCACCCACTTTAACAATGGTATATTCCAATTGGGTGGTTTATGTCCTGGGTGGTTTATGTCCTGGGTGGTTTATGTCCTACATTAAATAAATTCGATTCAAAAATTAAATACATTCATAAGACCCTATTTTTTTGTTAAAATGTTGACTTTTTTAATAAAAAATACTTGCAAATACACCATAAACCTCCAAACATGCTGCGAAACTCATTCAAACCCTGTTAATATGATTGTAGGACTCTTAAAAATAACTGACGTTCATATCAATCCATTGTTTGTGGGGGTTTACTAGTACCCACAAACAATGGATTGTTTGTGGGGGTTTACTAATACCCAGACTGAATTTCTGAAAAATTGTGATTTTGCTTCCGTGAAACAATATTGTTTTATAATAATTAATGTAATAATAATAATAATAATAATAATAATAGTAATAATAATAGTAATAATAATAGTAATAATAATAGTAATAATAATAATTATCATTATAATAATTTTATTCTATTGCTATTATTATTTTTGTTTTTAAGTTGTCAATAATCATTATTAGTATTATTATAATTATTATTTTTTTAATTTACTAAGATGTTACTATTATTTAACTGCAAAAAAGGAAATCTAAATGGCAATTTAATTGATGTTTTATTTTTTTTTTAATATTATTATTAATTTTTATTAAGTTATTTCTATTTTTTTAAGTGCAAAAAAGCAAAATAGAAATGGCAATTTACTTGATAAAAAAATGAATGTGAGCAGCACTTTTAAGACTAATAGAATAAAATTTATTCTCGAGCTTTCATCCACACAGTGCAATTTTATTTCTTGGTTTTTATAAATACTGTAGTTTATAGATTTGATATATTATTTATATTATTTATTTCACATCTAATTAGATGCGATTGCTTTTTCTTATGTATTGACTTTAACATGTTTTATGCTACTGTATTTCCCACAGTTTCTTATCATGGGTCTTTTGTTCTTTTAATTTTGTTTATTAGGATTGATTATTTCTGGCAGACTAGCCATAGTGCTTTATCCAACACATTTGCATACTCTGTTGTTATAGGACCTCCCCTATTATCTCTATTGTATATTATAGCTGTTTTTTATCTCATTTATAAAGTCTCCTGAAGAAGTCCACTGTGTGGATGAAAGCTCGAGAACAAATTTTATTCTGTTAGTCTTAAAAATGCTGCTCTCATTCATTTTATCTTGTTGTACATAAGACTAACGCGGCTACTCTTTTTATTCATCATGAATTTACTTGATGTTAGTTAGATTCTTTATAAAAATTGAATTATTTCAGTTCAAAAATGCAAAAAAAAAAGCAGTTTTTATACAGAATTTTAATATTGGGGGCCATTTTTACCTACTTGTCATTAGGGGCCATTTTTACCGGGGCCATTTTTACCAGGGCTATTTTTTCCGGGGCCATTATTTCCTGGGCCATTTTTTCCGGGGCCATTCTTACCGTACACCAGTCAGTCAATCACAATTGAATTGTTTGATTTTCTACAGTGTGTTTTCGGAGGTTTGTGGGATTTAGCAATACCACTTAATCCTACCATAATCACCCTAACCTCACAATCACACACCATTTTAATTCTTAGCATAATTGCCATACATAACTATATATAATTCTAAGCCAGTAGTAGGCACTTGGATTTAGTTAGTGATGAGTAAAAACCAAGTATGTATTACTAAATTAGTTGCTTAAATAAATGTATTCCTAATGATTCAGTTTACTAAAAGCAATACTTCTTTGAATAAACTCTAAGCAGACAATTTATTGCTAAGTTTGCGAGAAAGTAAGACTCGCCCTTTTTCCATACATGAACTTGTGATTCAAACACACAATTGATCCACATGCTTTAACTACTGTTTATTTGCATTGTTTATAACATGTAAAATTAATTCATTTTGATATTTAACAAAAGTGAAGTTTGTGGTTATCTATGAGTTGCATATTTTGGTAGTTGAAGTACTGTATACTGTATGTCATTCCTCTACTTTGCTAGTGAAATAACGTTTTTAAAACTTTTATTTCTACTATCAACCATTGTTTTTCGATTATCTCTCAAAACATTATTTGCATCTGCTGTAATTGTTAAAAAACAAATGCTTTTAAAGAAATTTTAAAAAATCACATATTGATCTCAGTTCAAAGGAAAAAATAAAACTTATTTCTAAAATTTACAATTTTCACCTATAAACCTCTTAATTTCATAAAAGAGTGGGTTCTCTTCCAAACAAATACACCCTGCCTAATATTGTGTGTTTAGATTAGATCTTTTGCTTTAACTTTGGAAATTGAGATCATTTTAGATACTATTTCTGTATAAACTAAATTTTTTTTATTCATATTACTGTAAACCTAATAAGTTTTGATAAATTTACTCTGCACTACGGAATTTCCCAATAAAAAAAAAAGAAAATTAATTAAACAGACCACAGATTAAAAATAAGTAAGGCGTAACATATTTTTAATCTATGTTAAAGCATAACTATTTTTACATAGGCCTAATGAAATTTTGTAAATCAAATTATTATTTGTGGCTTTTATTTATTGAATCAATTAAGAACATAATCTCAAAACAAAATTTAATGACAAGAAAGATCGACATTTCGGGTCCATCATGGAACCATTCTCAAGATCTCTTATATCTACTAAGGATCAAACCCCTAAGGAGTACAGAAGTTCTGTTGTCTATCATTTTAAATG
>NW_022684647.1:0-507 GCF_011630105.1 Anneissia japonica | reverse complement strand
AGTTGGAAGACGATCGACCAAGGATAAGCGAGAGACGCTCAAATGCGTATTTTCAAAAATGACGTAATAGCTTTAATTCACTTTCTTTGAATTTAGATGCCAATATGATGACGTCACAATGTCCAATCAGCCATTATGATCTATAAAATCATATTTACAACTTATGTGCTTTCAGAATATGTAATAAAAATTGAGGGTCACCTTTCAACCTAAGGAGCTATAACTGATTAAAAATAGGTCTGATTTTAGCATAATTTCACTGTATAGCGGCAAAATACGCGCAAAGATACCTGTTTGATGCGCACGTACGGCATTGCTATTGGCCAAAAGATGACTGAAAAGAATGCAAATTTGTGAAAACAATGTCAGGAACCCAATATATGTAAAATAACGTAATTTCTAGCTTTCGCACGTGCTGCGCACGTAAAAATGCGCGCGCGTAATGGAAAATTTCAAAAAAATTTGAAATGATCAAAATGTCCTAAAACGTAATCTAATTTAGTCAAA
>NW_022684646.1:0-1009 GCF_011630105.1 Anneissia japonica | reverse complement strand
TATGGCCGTTTGCTGTTTTATGGGTTTTCCCATTTGCCTTTCAAACTTATATATTATTTAAGAATCTCTATTGAGATCTAGCGCCGCCATTAATGCACGGTAGAGGTCGCATCTTTAGATCTCCGATCTTGTTCACAAATTCGCGGACTAGTGCTGTCTCGTAAGAATTTTGTAGGACGCGTTAAGAGTGACAAAAAATTCTCTGTATCTACTGGAACCGAGCCGCATAGCTTGTATTCCACTATTTGCATTCACACCTGGGCTGTGTATATATATTGCCTTGGTTTGGCTCTGTGATCATAAGTGGTCGTGGGACTAGTTTGGGCCCTACCTAAGCTGGTCGAACGTTTTGTTTGGGTCTGTACCCTAGCTGCACTGATGAGGCCTGGAAGGCCGAAACGGATTCGTCTGCAGATATTGGAATTCCTTCCAGTGGATACTTAGCTTATTTTGTCATTCTGATCGGATTTTCTCTACTGTTCCGTTTTAATTTTAATTTTAAATTGTTTTGCATTATATGGCCGTTTGCTGTTTTATGGGTTTTCCCATTTGCCTTTCAAACTTATATATTATTTAAGAATATCTATTGAGATCCAGCGCCGCCATTGATGCACGTTAGAGATCGCATCTTTAGATCTCCGATCTTGTTCACAAATTCGCGGACTAGTGCTGTCTCGTAAGAATTTTGTAGGACGCGTTAAGAGTGACAAAATATTCTCTGTATCTACTGGAACCGAGCCGCATAGCTTGTATTCCACTATTTGCATTCACACCTGGGCTGTGTATAAATATTGCCTTGGTTTGGCTCTGTAATCATTAGTGGTCGTGGGACTAGTTTGGGCCCTACCTAAGCTGGTCGAACGTTTCGTTTGGGTCTGTACCCTAGCTGCACTGATGAGGCCTGGAAGGCCGAAACGGATCCGTCTGCAGATATTGGGATTCCATCCAGTGGATACTTAGCTTATTTTGTCATTCTGATCGGATTTTCTCTACTGTTCCGTTTTAATTT
>NW_022684645.1:0-829 GCF_011630105.1 Anneissia japonica | reverse complement strand
ATGGCTTAAAACATCAGTAATGTGAAATCCATGAGGAAAAAAAAAAAGATACACTTGGTCACAAGCAATGGTATAAGCTCGGCCTTAATCATATCAGCTATCCTTACACAGGCCTAGCCTAGCCTATGATGTCGATGAGAGATAGGCCTAGACCTGGGAGCCTACAGTAGGCTCAGGTTTAGTTAGCATAGCTAGAGCCTATTCTCTATCTCTCGAATATGGATCAGGTCATTATGGCTATTCTTCAGCAATGTCATAGTGCACGTTCCGCAAACTTTTTACTTCACGGCCTATTTACGATTCCAGGCACCAAACCGCGGCCCAGCAGCCCAGCCGCGCCAGGGACCAACATACCAAATTGGCAAGATCTTTTGATCATGAAGCCTCCATGTATATACAATATTTTGACATCATTATCTGTTCTCGTAGTGATAACATTTTATTGTATACAAATTATATTATTTTATTAAAAAAATAATACCGTACATTTGTGTTTCACCTTTCCCCCCCCCCCCCCCCCCGACAATTGTTGATTGTTTTTCTTTCTACCCTGATTCAACCATACACGGTTCAGCCACACACGTCACAGCAGGGCCGTAGCCACGGGAATGGAAATGGTCAGGTTGCGAGCGAAGCGCGAGCACTGATAATTGGGGCTAGGGGGCCGCCAAGGGCCCCGGGTCGGGGTTCAGGGTTCCGGGGCCATTAAACTGTAATATTACTGTAAACCATTAAACTGTTATATTATTACATTAAGCCATTAAACTGTAATATTATTAACTAAGACCAATCAACACATAACATAAAACATGTACATCAAAATTATTAT
>NW_022684644.1:0-1250 GCF_011630105.1 Anneissia japonica | reverse complement strand
TATCCTCTTTGCATGTTGATCTCATATTTTTGACTCTTACGCTTTGATTTAATTGAAATTGCCTTCCGAATTAATTTTAGGATCTTTGTACAATTTCTGTTGTGCCTGTTTTTCTTCAACATACTGTGCAATATTTGGACTAACTAATGATAGTCTTGTTCTGAGCTTACGCAACTCTGCTGGAGTAAGTCCAGTGGTACTATGCGGAGTAGTCCTATACTTCAATAAGAAATTAGCCAATCTATGCTTCATTGATAGCTTGGAGTTACCATCAAGTACTTGCTTAGTCAAAGCCTCTTTTACTACTCTTACAGCTCGTTCAGCTGCTCCATTAGTGGCAGCATGGTATACTGGGCTACATGTATGTTTTATCTTATTTTTATCACAAAAGGATTCAAATTCTGCACTAACAAATTGTGGGCCGTTGTCAGACACCACTTCTTCAGGCAAACCATATCGTGAATATATGACTTTCAATTCCTCGATTGTTCTACTACTTGTGGTACTTTTCATATGCACCACTTCTAACCACTTACTATGACTATCTATTAAGACAAGAAAATTATTACCATCCTTTTCACAATAGTCGACATGCACTCTTTGAAATGGTCTTGCTGGCCATTTCCACGGAATTAAGGGTGTTGTGGGTGGAGTGCTTCTTACACTTTGACATGTTTGACAATTTTTAACAATCATTTCAATATCAACATCAAGTTTGGGCCACCACACATAGGATCTTGCTATGGCTTTCATTTGACAGATACCTGGGTGTTCCCAATGTAACTCTTTAAGCATTCTTTCTCGCAAATTTGTGGGAATTATAACTCTCTGACCCCAAAGCAAGCAATTTCCAATGCAAGATAGCTCAAGCTGTTTAGATATGTAAGGTTTTAGGGAATTTTCTTCACTCATTATGTTACAGACTGACTTTTCTGGCCAGCCCTCCTTTACATATTTAAGGACTGTGGTCAGTACTTCATCTTTCAACGTGGCATTTTCAATTTCTTTCGCAGTCAGCGGGAAATCTTCCTCAATTACACTGACATTATAAAGCTTTTGTTCAACATCTTGTTGCAATTCATCTTTACAGGGCAATCTTGACAATGCGTCCGCAAGAACATTTTCCTCGGACTTGATATACTCAATTTCATAATCATATTGGTTGAGAAGAAGCGCCCATCTTTCAATTCGGCCAGCAGCCATCACCGGAACTTCACTTGTTGGACCAAAAATCTTTAGCAGCGGCCTAT
>NW_022684643.1:0-1465 GCF_011630105.1 Anneissia japonica | reverse complement strand
CGTTATTAAACAATACTTACACAGCTTGGACACGGATAGTTCTGTCTATTTCGACTTATTTAAGCGTGACACCACACGTTTACGAACTCCGGTGGTACTTGACGCAATCTCGCCATGACATGATAATGATAAATTAAGTAAATCACCTTTATGTTAGTGAAATAAAAATGCTAACTAATTTCTTGTGTGCTTCTTATCTCCTTAGTCCTGTTTGATCGTAAGTTAGACGGTAGTATTTCACAATAGTGCAGTCACAATACTGCTGGCACAAAAGTGAAATTCAGAAAGAGGAGAAAAGGAAAAACTTCTTGATTGATTTTAAAAGTACCGTACTGCAAATGCAGAGACTACAGAATCATTTCGAATACGTCACAAGCCAATCTTTTGATAATAAATCATTATTTCTATGAATGTTAGTTTGCACGAAATATGTAAGCGGGCATGAATATGATTACCGGGATAAATTGAAAAAAATATATGATGAGTATTTCAGTGGCATACGACTAATAAAATGCTATAGACGCCAGAGCTTTGGGGTGGGGGTGGAAACCAGCCCTGGACCCAGCCCCGGGCGCGATTTTTTGTTTTCGTGAAGAGCCAAACATAGGGAAACATGTAAAGCGCTCTGATTGGCTAATGATAGGATGACATTATCGCACAAGAGTCAACCAACTCGCACTCGAATACGGATACGGTGCGAGTGATCCCAAGAAAGTATGTAGGTTTGCACTATTAGACCTATTAGTGTATACGTAAACGACGACAACAACAACAACATTAATATTAGATTTATAATATAGCGCCGTCATTTTACCAAGCAAAATATAGATCACGTACAAATGCCATTCAACGAAAAGTTCTCTTATTCAGTTGTATGAAAAAAGTGTCTGGCGGGTGTCATACCTGTGAGAGCACGAAAACGTTATGTTTTTCATAATATGCAGCTTCGTTCATAAATATTGGATACATTGTTATACCCAGTAACAACAGATCCATGGGTCTTATTTTGCAAATTCAATTCAAGTGTGAAAAGTCAATATGATATTGAATCTAGAATACATTCAGATGATAAACATAGGCAAAGATGGGTTGATATACGCACTCAATAAACAAAAAACCAAAAATTATTAGGTATCAGTATGGTTTCTAGCAATATTGTTAATGTAAAGTGTTCAAACTACATACTGTACACCTTTATAAACGACTGTACTGTATAAACAAATGGCTTTATTTTATTCACAAGCCGACTGTGGTTTGATGAACTGATTGATGGATTGATTATTGTTTGTTAATTCATGAAATATTATTATTGATATATTCGAATTTCAATATGGGATAATTAGTTTTTCATAGCATTCTGCACATCTTGGATTGTAATAATGAGCCATAAAGAAATAAGAGTACCAATCCGATCATTGATGAACTGTAATCATGTATATGTATGTGTATGCATCTATATGCATGT
>NW_022684642.1:0-1151 GCF_011630105.1 Anneissia japonica | reverse complement strand
CAAATAGTAGTATAAATAAATTTAGACTACTGAAAGTAGCCCTATTGAAATAACAATTAAAAAAAATAAAAATATATATATATATAGAGGAAGAAAAAACAAAAGAAACAATCTTTCAATTCTTAATTTACAAAATGAATTAATTCAAAATGTTACACTCTTCACAGTTCTTCAGAGGTTCTTGGTTGTCCTGTATATGGAACCCTCAGTGTAAAAAGGTTCTTTATTTTGAAGGGTCCTGTAAATAGTTGTAAAATCAATTTAACGAACCTGAATAGGTTTGAAGGGCCCTATAGCGAACCAATTTTTCTTCTTTTTTGAACCTGTATATAGTATATATATAAAATTTATATTAAATTCTATGTATACTCCTGTATATATAGAACTTAATATATATTAAGTTATATATATACTTCTGTATATATATATATATATATACTTCTGTATATATAGAGCTTAATATATATTCAGTTATAATATATACCGTACACCTGTGTATATATAGAACTTAATATATATATTAAGTTCTATATGAGTGTATATATATATATATATTATATATAGAACTTATATATAGAACTTATATATAGAATTTTCAATTAAAGATGCACATTAGTCAATAATTAATTGCATTCAGTATAGGTAACGGTTTTTATTTACGTTATTGTCATCATCATTATCACCATCAAGATGATGATGATCATCATCATCTATCATCTTCATATATAATATCTATAATATAACATCAATACCATTATTGTCATTCTCATTATCATCACCATCATTATTAGTGTCATTATTGATTTCATCATCATCATCATCATCATCATCATCATCATCATCATCATCATCATCATCATCATCATCATCATCATCTTCATTACCATTGATATCATTGTCATCATTCTTTACCATTCCAGTCTTCATTTTTATCATCATTACCATTATCATCATCATTAGCATCCTCATGATTTTTCTCGCCTTTGGGAATCTCTTCATATTAGTATAAGAACAATCAACAGTTTTAAATCATTCACGTTGGCTCTTCGTTCGTATATTCAGCAGCTGTAATGTAAAAATGTTACTTTATTTTGATGACGATATTAAAATTTGTTATTGTATTTGTTTTAAACTTTATTCTATGATAACAT
>NW_022684641.1:0-1088 GCF_011630105.1 Anneissia japonica | reverse complement strand
ACTCCATTTATACACTAAGGTGTATCTTGGCCGCGAAACAGAATCATCTTTGCTTTGGACAATGATGTAATAATTTCCATCGTTGTCTCTAAACGAGTCAATGTATTTTGGGGAGTTTGGTTCTACGAGAGCTTGATGATATACCCATGTTGCCACTGAAACATTATAAAATGGTCAATGTTTTTAGATGAGTTTGTTACAGATATAATAAAATCAAAGTAAAATTGTACTGGCTTACAAATCGTTTAAAATTTCGAATAAGGTAATTTCGAATAAGGTATAAAATACCCTGTCCCATCCCGTAGATGCTCCGTTCTCGTGTTGTTTATAAATTCATATATGCGGGATGTAATTCCGCTCATATTGGTGAATTTTATTAACTTTATTTAAATTGATTTATTTTATTTCCACCAACAGCAAAGAATCGCCATTTACAGCCTCATGGATACTTCATTAATATGCAACAACCCTGTTAGTCATAAAAATATGTTTTTAATTTGCATACCAGGTGCAAGTGCAATTCAATAGCCATATATACATGAGTATTGAATTGTAATTGTCATTATTAAAGCTATAGTACTGCCTGCCAAAAATATTTTTAAAAATAATGTTGATACCTGTTCGCATCATAAGTGTAGCGTCAGAGGTGGTACGACCCTGACAATCCGTGACACCACCCGTGTTATATCCACTGTCCCCGCAATAACAGGCTGTGTTGAGAATGTCAACGCCAGCATATACAAAATCCAAACCACGACAGAGATCCAGGCAATCCCAAGCTGTTACACCGGGTGACGTCAGTATGTAACTGGAAAGGTACTTGTTAGGGCCGTCATCAAGGTAGCAGCCTAATAAAACTGTTAAAAGATTCCAAATTTGTTTAAAGAGGTAATGGTGATGATGATGATAATGGTGATAAGAATATTGGTAATGATAATCCTTATTATACTTCTTGTGGTAATGGAATCAGGGGCGGATGTAGGGGGGGCCGCCCCCCCCCTTTTGGGAGGTAAAAAAAGAAAAAAAAGGGAAAAAAAGAGAAAAAGAAAAAAATGATGGCCAAGAATGCCTCAAATGTTATGTTCGGG
>NW_022684640.1:298-532 GCF_011630105.1 Anneissia japonica | reverse complement strand
TGCTCAACTCGGCGAGATAAGCACTTTTGTGCAAAAAGTGACAATGTCTAAAAGTTGAGTCAAAAATGTAATTTTTTTGTTAGGTTAGGGTTAGGGTTAGGTTTGAGTTAGGGTTAGAGTTAGGGTTAGGGTTAGGGTTAGAGTTAGAGTTAGGGTTAGAGTTAGGGTTAGGGTTAGGGTTAGGCAAAGTGAGATAGGCTTAAACAAACACTATTCCATTGAAAGTTTGAAGTT
>NW_022684640.1:0-233 GCF_011630105.1 Anneissia japonica | reverse complement strand
CTCTGCGAATAAGCACTTTTGTGCAAAAAGTGACAATGTTAAAAAGTTGAGACAAAAAAGTATTTTTTTTTGTTAGGTTAGGGTTAGGGTTAGGGTTAGTGTTAGGGTTAGAGTTAGGGTTAGAGTTAGGGTTAGAGTTAGAGTTAGGGTTAGGGTTAGGTAAAGTGAAATAGGCTGAAACAAACACTATTCCATTGAAGGTTTGAAGTTTTTCGGAAAAGTACTCGAAATAT
>NW_022684639.1:0-567 GCF_011630105.1 Anneissia japonica | reverse complement strand
GACAGACACAAATTCCAGTATCTGATTTATACCAAGTAATCCATGAACAACAACAAGTGCATGGACCGCACTCAACTTTCGAATACCAACTAAAGGTACTGTACTACTACGGTTTATAGTTATTACTGTATGTCTACATTAATTCCTACCGATAGGCCTAAATTAACATTTATTCAATTAATCAAAAATATAATATTAATACATAAATTAGGCCAACATCAAAATTATTGAATTATCACAAACCATAGTGCATTAACTTAGTCCATACACTTAGGCTACTACTGTACTTGCGTATATAAATTAAAATATATTATCCACTGATGCTAATATTGTATATTTCAGGTGAGAAATGCAGGAGAGATATGATATATCTAATCTTCCTTTTCTCAATATACATCTTAGCATGTGTACACCTTAAACATTAACATAACAATAAGCCACTAAATAGTTTATCATGGCTTGAAGGGCAGATCGGCCAAAGCAGATTTACCCTTCTAAAATTAAGACATTTTTTTTTCATACTTTTGTCAAATTCATTTATTATCACAGGCTTAGGCCTAACGATTA
>NW_022684637.1:0-1801 GCF_011630105.1 Anneissia japonica | reverse complement strand
ATTGATACATAAGTGGTAATTGGAAATAAGTATGACGCAAAAATTATTGTGTAGAGAACAAAAACAACATAAAACATAAAATCATATACAGTATCACTCATTTCAATAATAAAAAAAAGAACAAAGAAAGTACGGCTAAGTGGCCGGATTAACGTCACTGTCACGGGGCTCTCCTGAACAAAGACGTCAAAAGAGAATGATCGGTTAAAAAAAAAGATAACAGGAAAGTTTTTATGAAAAAATATGATAGGCCTATTTAGAGTAAATGGCGAGAGTTATCAGAAAAAAAAAGAAAAAGAAAAAAAGAAGAAGAAATAATGAAAGTATTTGCATAAATAGAGTGTAGCATTATATGAGTCGGAGACTGACAGTGAGCGAAAATGAAGACAAATACCACATGAAAAAGTACAAGAGATAACGAATGAGAAGAGGATAGTGATAGATTTAGTAATAAAAAGTAAAGATCGGACATGCAGTGAGAGGAAATGATCTTCAAATAAAACAGCCGAAGAAAGAATAAATGAAAAGCAGCCACGAAGAAAAAATGAGCAATAAACACAATAACCTAAACAAGGGATGAGCTTACCAATGCCGTGAACAACGCTTCCCAGTGCGTCTTCTTAATAGTCAGGGTACCGCGATCACGAGCACTAGGCTTGGCACTATAGGTTAGACTTATGTGGGCTGTGAGTTGCATGCAACAAGGTCTTGGACTAGGCCTCTATAATAGTAGGAGGCCTAGTCTAGACCTATAATATAGTAAAATTCTGTATAAGTAGTCGTATGATTACAGGTTACAAAATTACAAAAGGTACACTTTTTGAAACCTATGATTTCATAAAATCGTTCCTAATTATCACAAAATGTTATAGCATGCCTGCATGCATTATATATTTGCCAGCGTATCTAACCGTTGATTTTTAATAATGTGGCATGAAAATTGTTAGAAATTGATCGTCTCCGGTGATTGCAGATTGATCTACATAATATGAAGAATGTTATCTATGGGCATGCAGATGTACAGGACAAAATAACATTACTTTTTCAGGGAGAAGAGACCCCTAAAATTATAAAAGAAAATGGAGAAAAAAAAATCATAATTGTCTGAGAGTGCCATTTCCGGCCATTTTGAGGTGCCATAATCATAAATTTTCTCACCTCAGCTCCAATCATGGGGCTGAGGTGGTATTGACCATCTGTCTCAAGTTCCTCCCTTCACCTTCACCCCCACCCTCTATTTCTCCTGCTTTTACTGTAGGTCCCTAGACAATACTTAAATGAATGAAAATTTAAATAGGATATTACAAATTATGGATTTTAGAAATCCATTAAAAAAGGCCCTCAAAATGATAATTTGTCAGAGCTTCCAGAAGATTCGCCCCACCCTCGCGGAGACCCCTAGGCAGTCGCCCATCGTAAGGTCCACTTCGGTTGCAAAACGCGCCTCCCCATCGAAAATCCTGCCTACGGGCCTGCCTATGCTAGGCATTATAGGCTAGGCTTTATGTGGGCTGGGATTTGCAACAAGGTCTTGGACTAGGCCTCTGTACTATAGTAGGAGGCCTGGTCCTAGTCTAGGCCTATAATATAGTAAAATTCTGTATATGTAGTCATTATGATTACAGGTTTACATTGTACCAAGGTCAATATTAACGATCGCATTTATTTTTCATTGAAAAAAAAAAAACTTTAAAAAAACTTTAAAAAAAAGTTAACTTAAGGATTTTAAAATATTCAAAAAAACTGTACACTTCAATAAAAATCAACGCGATAGGATATGAAGTTTGCGAGAATAATTGGT
>NW_022684636.1:0-695 GCF_011630105.1 Anneissia japonica | reverse complement strand
TATATATAAATTAAATTGCAAAATACTGAAAAACAACAATGGCTGTGGGAAACAATGGCTAGATCTCGGTAGAGATACAAATTTGATAAGCAGCAGCTAAAAACTAAACGTAATTTAACAGCTAGAAATAAGACCAGAGTTTTCGGAAAACACTAGTCCTTCCTCAGAGGCGATTGTGTGAGGGTGGAAAAAGCCAGATAGTATAAAGTGAGATTTTCATGCAAGCATGATTAGAAACAATAGACTAGGTGATAAGAGAGTAAACAGCGTGAACAAAGAGATAAAATCCCAGGAACACACAGTAATATATATATATATTACACGTTTGCCCATGGATTGGGTGGTATTAGCAAATCTAAAGACTATAAACCGTAGCAATCTTATCAATTTTAAAAGAGCCCAGAACATTAATATTTCTGAGTGCTCTGGTCCAGTCTATAACTATAACTGACAACGAAGGAAGTACAAAGTTTTATGAAATGCTATACAAATGCTCATTATAACAGTGGCCATAAATTGCATAGGGACAGTTGCGTATCTAGAAGTATCAGGGGGATGATGTGGGAGACGCAAATTATTTTTTTTCTGTGGGCGTTAAGTTGCAAAATAAGATGATATTCAATGATTTTAATTACTTGAGTTGACTTTTTTGCTTCCAATGTGAAGGAGGCGCAGGTTTTTTTTGGACAGCGTCC
>NW_022684635.1:0-601 GCF_011630105.1 Anneissia japonica | reverse complement strand
ATAAAATACTGATAGAAACAGTGCCCGAATACATAAACAAAATCAAAACCACGACCTCTCGCTGACAAGGCGAGTGTGACCATACCTCCTTTGTGTGACACTGTAAAATGTCAAAAATGAGTTATTTTTCTGGTACCTAGCACCAGAGAACAATTACATTATTGTGTAATACCGTATGTAATCGTTAACCATTACAGAATTGACTTCATTGTTTCCGGTACCGATAATTATTTTGGGGAGGCCTATTAGTAAAATGATAAGCTAAAACCAACTTTTGCCCACTGCAGGTGGTAGTGAACCTGAGGTAAACACGTATCGACATCGTTATAAATCAAGATGTTTGAAAACCAGCATGGAAGTGGATCGCCAATGCAACCTTTTACTGAATAGTGTTGTAAAGAAGTCATAAAGCCTCCAAAGTGATCTGTATGTTACCCAACCACGTCGGGGCAGACGTCAATTATAATGTTACGTGGTTGATAGATACCGACAGGAAGGGGATGCTTCATGGCCAAAAGGGATTACAGCGCGCTAGTTTTTATTTACTAATATCTTTAGCCAGGATGACACAATCATTTTAAAGAAATGTTTTTCATTGTGG
>NW_022684634.1:0-613 GCF_011630105.1 Anneissia japonica | reverse complement strand
TATTGTTTTTTTGACAACCAAAATGAGTTTACGCCTAAAATGTAGAAAATACACAAATAATACAATTTTAAATTCGCATCTCGTACCATCCAGCAAAGTAGAGGCTAGACCTTGGCCCCCTAGCCTGGCCAAGGCTATTCCAGACTTATAAATTGCTTGTTGTAGTAAGGGGAAGAAAAAGCTAAGATGACCACCCTGAATTTCGTAAAAACTTTTTTTTTATTTGGCGTTAACATTGACACTGTGTAGTACATAGGCCTATCTCATACTATATAAACCAACACTTTCTCAGCCTAGTTAATTTTCCTTACTTTTATAACAGTTCTTTTTGAATACTTTGTGAATAACTTCCATCGTTATATTGCAGTTACTGTAAAGTTTATCTGAATTATTTAAATGTATTTTTAAATACAATTGTTATCAATGAATTATGTCGAGTGACGGGCCGTATAGGCCTACATTTTTGATGTAACACTTCAATTATATAATGTACTCGTAATCTTAGCGAGCTACGTATAATTCACATGTATAATGAATACAGCCTTATCTTACCTTTAAATTTGTATAGGCCTATGTTGGACTTTCGATTATGTCAGATTTATATATATATATA
>NW_022684633.1:0-631 GCF_011630105.1 Anneissia japonica | reverse complement strand
TATAACTCCTTCTACACTTATTGTTCACCCCTCCTATCAGCCCCACACATTGATACTCCTACAATGTTTGATGTAAACTCCCTCTACACTTATTGTTCACCCCTTCTATCAGCCCCACATGTTGATACTCCTACAATGTTTTATGTAAACTCCCTCTACACTTATTGCTTACCCCTACTATCAGCCCCACATGTTGATACTCCTACAATGTTTGATGTAAACTCCCTCTACACTTATTGCTTATCCCTCCTATCAGCCCCACATGTTGATACTCCTACAATGTTTGATGTATAACTCCCTCTACACTTATTGTTCACCCCTCCTATCAGCCCCACACATTGATACTCCTACAATGTTTGATGTATAACTCCCTCTACACTTATTGCTTACCCCTACTATCAGCCCACATGTTGATACTCCTACAATGTTTGATGTATAACTCCCTCTACACTTATTGCTTACCCCTCCTATCAGCCCACATGTTGATACTCCTACAATGTTTGATGTATAACTCCCTCTACACTTATTGCTTACCCCTCCTATCAGTCCCACACATTCATACTCCTACAATGTTTGATGTATAACTCCCTCTACACTTATTGCTTACCCCTCCTATCAGCCCCACACATTG
>NW_022684632.1:0-660 GCF_011630105.1 Anneissia japonica | reverse complement strand
TAGTGAAAGCCAAAGCCAAAGCCTAGGCCTATCCATGGAGGTATAGTATGTATGTCCTAGCCCTCCCCTAGTTTTATATTTCTGCTGTCTGTTGGTTTTTGATTGTAACGGTGACGATAATCTCGATAAATTATTAATGTAATTCTCAGAAATATAACGTGAGCTTGCGTTACTTCCAATAGGGTTTATTTTTATACGAGACGTTTTTGTTTGTGTTAATTGGGTTTTTACACTAAACCTGTTATCAATTCCCCACTACGAAGTGGAGTAGCCCAGGAAAATAATCCCAACGCGTGGCCAACTATGGGATTAAACTGCCTTTAATTGCATCGCGTGGTCCACTCGTATACGCGTTGCTTTATTTTGCGAGGCTCCCTTAATATTCAGCATGATAATTACCTATATACATATAGTCTACAAGAAAAGTATTTGGTTCATTTCTGTTTTGTTTTTTGTTAACTGATGATGGGTTGAAGGTAATCCGAAACATGCCTGCCATTAAATCTTTTGTGTTATTTTTAAAATGCGTTGTATTTTTTGTCAACTTACGTCCATTTGGTTCTATTATCAAGGATTTCAGTTCAAGAAGATTACTAGTTTCTTTATTAAGGAAATATGAAAATATTACTCTTCGTTTGAACAAAGCCGAATTGGATTTTA
>NW_022684631.1:0-707 GCF_011630105.1 Anneissia japonica | reverse complement strand
TATTCCTGTAAATATATAATATATTTTGATTCTATTTGGAATCGCTTTTTTTATGTTTTCTATAATTAAAAAAATGTACATTTTCAAAGAAAACTGAGGCTGAATTACTTATAATAAGAACACATTGAGGCTGATGTAAAATTTCTAATGTTTTTATTTGCATGCAATGTAAATAAATAACATTAATCAGTGTTTCTTGTCATGCCTGTTGATTTTTGTTTAACTGCTTGAAGACCTTGATAATATGGACTGAATTAATGAATAAAAGTAAAGCAATTGATGATTCCAATAAGGTGAAATTAATAAATTTTAACATACCTCAGTTCAGCCAGTTGCATCCCATCAGCACTTTCATTATCTCTCTGATCACTCACTGGGTATATGCATTTAACTACACAACAGTAAACACAAGGTTGAAAGAAAGTTTATGACAAAAATCTGAACTTTTATATGAATATTATTGAAACACTGTAGCACATCATATACCTACACAGGACTACTTTAAACATAGCTGAATATAGAGTTCAATACAATCCACTTATAAACATGTGTTAAATATTATAATTATATAATATTATCAATGTAGCCAACCAGCATAAACAATTTAAAATAAACTAGAAATAATGAAAGTTTTGCTGTATACATTATCATTTATCAGCAAGTACTGTTCTGTTATTTTCTTCTTTTCATATTGCATTGTAAAATAC
>NW_022684630.1:0-1486 GCF_011630105.1 Anneissia japonica | reverse complement strand
TTGTTTTTACTCTGAATGGAATATGTTGAATGTTAGGGTTCAGGAAAGCTTGGTGTTAATAAGGTGAATTTTGTTTCAATTACAGTAACTAGAGAATCAGAAAGTATGTTATCATGTTCCAAGATGTTTGTAGAAAATAAATCAAGATCTCAGAAAGCAGGTAAAAATGAACAACCTCCAAATAGTTATAGTTGACTAAATTACTACAGCCTAGTTATATTAAAAATAATTATGAAACTTACAGCAACTAATCTCAGATATGTAGATGAATTCCATTGTAATTTATAGCTTTGTATGTGCATGTCTTCACCAGCAGTTATGTTGGTATCACCTACAGATGTCACATTTAAATCTTCCCCACTTCCACTGCTTACCTGCTTGTAAAGACAACATGGTGGCCATTTTTTTACTCAAATTCGTATAAATTTGACTTTAAGAAACACCAAAAAGTTTTTTTTTTTTTATCAGTAACACCCAGTAAGAAATTTGCTCAAATTGTCTTTCGATAATGACAAAAAATCCTTGCTTAATATGAAAATGTTTTGCCTTTTCTCATTCAAGGCCTTTCAGCCATATACATTAAAAATACGAGCATAGCTTCATTATGCAACGCTAGTGCAGCTTGTACATTGCACGATAGACATTCATAGACATGTGAACATAAACATACAAAGAGACACAAACTTTAAAATTAATATACTTTAGTTTTCTTTTTCGTTCACAATTTGATTATGAACAACAAACTATCTTTTCACATTACAGTGGGTTATCAGAAGATAAGCATTTGGTGTTACATCATTGTGATCTGCAAGATAAGGCCTGGTAGGGCTAGACGTAAAGATTAGATTCCCTAACATAAGATAAGGACTGGTAGGGCTAGACGTAAAGATTAGATTCCCTAATATTCCTAAGCATAGCGGTACCCTTCTTCAGTATAGCTTGGAATAGGCCTGTACACTTTCATTAAGTGTGCAATTATTAGTAAAATCCATAATGGTTTATGCAAGATACATATACTCGGTTTATTTTTATCATTTTCACGCTAATTAACAGGTTAATTAAAGTTAAAAAAATAAAAATAAATTGAACATTTGAATTATTTAATGCTTTATCTCTCAGTGAGTTCAAGTCAAAACCAAAAGTTTTTCTTTTCCTCTCTTATTATTTTATTTATCAAGAAACAGCCCACTTGTTAGGCCTGCATCTGCCACTGAGCACCTGCTTGTCTGTGGCTTGTTCAAGCTACCTAGGTAGAAGTTCGGAAACATGACAGAGTGGTGATGGACAGATGACCCCCTGGGAGATCTTGCACTTGTTTTTGCTTGTTTTCCTCAAATACATATTTAAGAACTATTTTTTTTTTTAATGTAATAAAAGACATACCCTGCTTGTATTCACCAGTCCAAAGCTAATTTTGTTTATATTAGCAAGTTGAAATCGACTGTGGTCACCTGGAAAAATGGTCTTGTTTGTGATGGGGTTGACA
>NW_022684629.1:7924-10343 GCF_011630105.1 Anneissia japonica | reverse complement strand
GGTCATAGTTCATTGCAACAACGTGTTTACGATCTCATTCTCCGAATTTCAACAATCCCCAACAATACGTTTAAATGGTAATTATTAGCATGCAAACCATTTCAACCACTACATTATATGTTTTCATCCTAAACGTTATTTCGCTAACACTGAGGTAACTTTTATCCAACGTTTTCTATACGTTTACATTGTAATTATTAGCATGCAAATCTATTTACAATGTTAGATTTACGTTTACATTGTATCCATTACCTTACCAAACGTTGAATGAACGTTTGGTAATTCTAACCGTAGTGAGTGTGTTAACGTTTATTTACGATTATATGTACGTTCACAGGAAACCGTTAGTATGTGAACGTACTTTTAACGTTATATGTACGTTTACATTTTAACCATTACCTTGCACCCGTTAAGACAACGTTACAGATACGTTTGAATTATAATTGTTATTTCGCGAACTATGTGTTAACGTTATTTATGGTTAAACTAATTACGTGCACATAATAACTGTTAGTATGCGAACCTATTTCCATGTTTTAATGTACGTTTACATGTTCACCATTACCTATAAAACAATGAGGCAACGTTACATACACGTTTGCAATCAAACCGTTATTTCGCAAACCATGTGTTAACCTGTATTTAAGTTTACATATACGTTAACATAATAACCGTTAGTTTGCAAAACCTACTTCCAACGTTAAATGTACATTTATATTTCAACTATTATCTTGGAAACGTTAAGTCAACGTTACGTATACGTTTGCATTCTCAACCAATGTTTAGCAAACCATGTGTTAACATTTATTTGAGGTTACATGTGCGTTTACATTTCAACCATTATCGCATGAGCCTATTTCTAACGTTACATATACGTTTCTATTATAAACGTTATTTCGCGAACCATGCGTTAACTTTTATCCAAGGTTTTCTGTACGTTTACATTTTAATTATTAGCATGCAAACTTAATTATAATGTTAGATTTACGTTTACATTTTAACCATTACATTACAAAACGTTGAATCAACGTTACATATACTTTTGCATTCTAACCGTTGTTTCGCGAACCATGTACTATCATTTATCTAAGGTTACATGTGCGTTTACATTTCAACCACTATCACATGAGCCTATTTCTAACGTTACATAAATGTTTCTATTATAAACGTTATTTCACGAACCATGCGTTAACGTTTATCCAAGGTTTTCTATACGTTTACATGGTAATTATTAGCATGCAAACCTACTTTTAATGTTAGATTTACGTTAACATTTTAACCATTACCGTACAAAACTTTGAATTAACGTTACATATACTTTTGCATTCTAAGATTAAATGCAGGGCCGGCGGAACGTTTTTCAAAGTGGGGGCCACTTATAAGCAGGCGCGTAACAGGGGTCTTGGGTCAGGGGGGTGGCGGCAAAGGTAATAATTTTCCCGGTTAGTAATTTATGACTTGATGTGATACCCACCACCCCCCCCCCCCCCCCCACATAGAAAACAATACGATATAGGGCTTATTTCATTATTACACACGTGTGTTTGAAACTAAATATAAGCATTTTCATCGTGGTTTGATTTATTAGAATCATAGGCCTATCTTTCACCATCATTACACATAGAGGCCCTTCCTTTAGGTAAAACGATCTATCTTAAATTTTCTTTCTCAAGTTTGGGGACCATTATGTTTTTAAATAACTTAGAAGGCAAAGGAGGGCAAGCACAAGCCTTAACCCTAAGAAAAATTTTTGTGTTAATTCTAATTTCGTCGCAATTGATCAAAACTCCCTAAATGTGCAATTTTTAGAGTAAATTGGCCTACTTCAACAAGAAATGCTCTTATGTTATATATGGCCACACTCGTTCTTTTAAACTGAATATAAGCATTTTCATTATGGCTTTATTTATTACAAACATATTCTTTCAACATCCTTACACATTGAGGCCCTTCTTTTAGGTAAAACGATCTATCTTAATTTTTCTTTCTTGAGTTTGGGACTATGTGTTATAACTTAGAAGGCAAAGCCTTAACATTAAAAAAATGCGCGCGTAGCGCGCGAAAAATGTTGTTTTCTAATTTCGTCGGAATTGATCAAAACTCCCTAAAATGTGCGATTTTTAGAGGAAATTGGCCTACCTCAACAAAATATTGGATTTAAAATTTGAGATTTTCAGGCACTTTCCCGGGTGAAAAGGGCATTCAATGGGGAAGATTTTCCACAGATGGATACTTTCCCCTTGTTCCCCGGTGGTTACACCACTGCGGAGAATACCTGGCGGCTTAGATCAAATGCGATATGGACACATTTTGAAGTGGAGAAGGGGTTGCAGGCCGGGGTATTGTGATATCTGTTCATTATATCTTCCTTTTTATTCTTGTCTTTATTTTTCTCTTCTCTTTTTCTTTTCCTTTTTCC
>NW_022684629.1:0-7888 GCF_011630105.1 Anneissia japonica | reverse complement strand
TTCCCTCCCTCTCTCCTCTTTCTTTTCTCTTCTTACCCAGCCCGGTACGACGGCTTGGTCAGCCCGGTAAAAACCGTCGGGGGGGGGGGGCAGTCTGCCCCCCCGGCCCCCGCCTTTTACGCCACTGCTTATAAGATGAATGGGAATATGAATCATGCAGATCTGGAATCAAATCTAGATGGTGGGGTCAACATTCTTCCCCGGGAAAATATTGATTTCTAGATGGCGGGAAATGACTTTTCTCGACTTTTGAGCTAGGTGTCTAATGACCTCATGAAAACGGTAAGGTACCGTAAACTTTCTCAGCAGCCATACAAAAATCTCCAGAAATTACATATTTTTCGCCAAAAAGGGGGGGGGGGGCCCGGGCCCCCCGGCCCCCCCCCCCGCTTCCGCCGGCCATGAAATGTACGTTCAAATGATAACTGTTAGTATGCAAACCTACTTTCAACGTTAAATTTACGCAGACTGCCCCCCCCCGACGGTCGTTTGCATAATAACCGTTGTTTGACGAACCTAAAATAAACATTCACCAAACGTTATTTATACGTTTGTATTTTAATAGTTTGCATTTCAACATAATCAAAACGTTATTTAAACGTTTTAAAAGTAACGGTAACTATAAATCAACCTTTGTAACCCAAAGTCAACGTTGTTTCAACGTTATCTTGCTATCTGGGTAAGTGTAAGTGTATGTTTTCTTTGTCAACTGAGGTTTAACCTAGCTAGGCCCCTCACGGACAATAACGTACTACACTAGGTCCTAGCCCGGTGAGCCAAGGCGGGCGCTGCGGCCAGGGGACCTAGCCTTTTCCTAGTCCGGTGTCTACCTTGGATACTTTACTGTAGGCCACGTATAGGCTAGCTAGTTGTGTACTTTACTGCATGCATGCTCCTGTTCCATGGTAATTATAATAGCTCTATATTATTATTATGCTCTATATATTAGATTAGTAATAGTATATTCATATAAGAGGGTCCTAAGCCTATTCACATTCACTTTTTTTAGTCTAAAAGGGATTGGTTTTAATGTAAAGTACGAAGTTTGAGTAGGCCTTCTACTACAGCTGTAGTAGGCCCAGCTAGGCAGTAGTAGGCCTACCAAAGGGCGCGAAGTCCCAAGCCCATGGTGAGAATATTACACTTTGCAAGCCATATTTTAATTAATGGTCATAATAATAAAATTAAAAAGTATATTTGTACACACTGTAATATTTTTCTTTTTTTTTACTTCATAGGTTCAAAATGTTATAATTTTGTGAAATCTAGTGCTGGAATCTGTTTGCTGCAGAGAAATTCCAGAGGCATAACCTTCATAGTACAACATGAGAATGTTGTTGCTGTCTGAAATAAGAGGTGATCACTTCACACTTGTGTCGTTGTGTCGCCCACCTACTGGAAGAAGGCCACTGTGGTTCCTATCCATAAGTCTGGGGACATCAGTGTAATTGATAATTATCGTCCAATTTCTTTATGTTCTGCTATTGGTAAACTTTTAGAAAGAGTCGTTTGTAAACAACTTGTTGATCATTTTAAGCATTACTGGTTATTTTCTTCATCCCAACATGGGTTTACTGCTGGTAGATCTTGTCAAACTGCAATTGTTTCTGTTTATCATAATTGGTCTTCTACTTTTGATGTTCGGTGCCCTCCCCCCACCCCATTGATGTTCAATTTTTAGACTTTAGTAAGGCCTTTGACAGAGTTTGTCATCTTACTAAATAAACTTCATCGCTATGGGGTCTGTTGTCCTGTGTTGAAGTGGTTAACATCATTTCTCTTGAATCGTCAACAGCAGGTGTATTTCCGTGGGGCCCTGTCCGCACCCTGCGCGGTCCAATCTGGAGTTCCGCAGGGTTCGGTACTGGTTCCAGTTCTGTTTAACATTTACGTTTTGGATTTGCTAATGCTATATATTTAACCGTTATTCAATACGCTGATGATACCATCATTTACAGGACTATCGGACCCCTAGCGATGTAGTATGCTTGCAAAATGACCTTACTGCCCTCAATGCTTGGGGTAACATTTGAGTAACGAACTTTCCATTAACGTTAATAAATGCTACACTCTTCGCTACACTAGATCCAGTAAACAAACAAAATGCTTTTACATATTTCATTGGTGATGATACAATTTCGAACATTAACTCTGTGAAAGATCTTGCTGTTAATTTTTATAATGATTTATCTTGGAATACTCACTTTGATAATGTTTCTAACAAGGCGGTTCTTGGTTTTATCAGGAGGATTGTTCGCTCCAGGAATCCTATTATAATACCTAGACTTTGCAATGCTCTTGTTCGTCCTATTATTGAGTATGGGGTTTCTTCTTGGTTACCATTCAACCGGGGTCACATTCTGAAATATGAACAAATTCAACGTATGTCAAGAGCCAGTTTTCCTGTTAATGTTAATATTCTGTTAAGAGTTAAGTCTGGCAGTCTGTCCTATGCGCAGCGTTGTAAATAATTGGGGCTTATTTCCGTCGAGGATCGATTGTGTTAGTTATGTATTTCATTTATTGCCAGCTGTCTTTGGGGAAAATATTCAAGTGATATTTCTAATTTTATTAAGGTTAACTGTCGGCATCACAATGATCTTGTTTTTATCCAGCAATACTCCAGAACTAACGCTTTTAAATATTCCGTTTTCAACTATTTTCCCCGCGCATGGGACAGACTGCCAAGCGACCTCAAGAACGATATTTTGTTTAATTTCAATACGGAAAGGAAACACTGCATGCCACCGTTGGCCACACATATCAAAATGTGTTGACAAATGATCAGCAAACCAGCACTATTCCAATAGAATTTCGAGAAGGAAGAAACCGACGGAAGTTTGTTGGGAATGAACGTAAGATACCACCATTCAGGAAGTCTTTAAATAATGCTCAGTTTCTTAGTAATGCCGCAGCAACTGATGTCACCTCGGCAGGAGTATCTAGTACAACATCTGAATTGACCGAATCCAATAACTGTAAAATACAACTAAAGCTACTGGATTTGTATTGGTTTTGGAAAATGAGGGAAGGCAACACACCACTGCATGCTGGCTTCATGAGTAAGCACATTATAGACCCCTTACCACTTCAGCGTATTTGCTATATGAATCCAATATCAAGATCACCAACAAACAATGATGTGGTGAGAGAGACTATGTTTCGGACAATGAATGTTGCAAAGGAAACAGGTCAAGACTTTGCAGTTGTCACTTATGATTTGGCTGTAGCGTTGAAAGCCTATTCAATACAAGCTATACAAACTCCCTTGTTTGACAGGCTTTTGATAATGCTAGGCAACTTCCACATCGAGCTGGCTTTCTACGGAGCTGTTGGTACATTTATAAATGAAAGTGGGATGGAATTTATTCTCACTGAAGCTGACGTCTTGGCCGAAGGTTCAATGATCGGGTTTATGAAAAGGAAGTTCTACAACAGATGCACACGGATTCATGAGCTACTTGCAAATGTATTAGAGCAGAAGTTGTACAAACGCTTTCTTCTTAACATTCCCGAAGAAGAATATGATTCCTTTGAACAAGTGATGTCTACAGTGCCTTTGGACCCAGCACTTGCACAAGAACACATACTAGATCCAGTGGTCACCCACCACCTGCAGATGTACGAGGATTACTTTCAATCTGTTCTACATGGAAGTCTTGGGTCAACTGCTCGGTTCTGGGCCACATATATTTACTTGATAAATCGCCTTCACAGGGAACTGCAGAGGTGTGTAAAAACAAATGATGTCAGTGGCTACATTGATTTGTTCCCGACAATGCTAAATGTGTATTTTGCCCTAAACCGACCAAATTATGCCAGATGGGGAACACTTTTTCTGCAAAAGTTGAAGAGTGCAGACCCAAATCTACGTGAAGTACTGGAGAAGGGCTGTCTCTTATACACATCTAATTACACTGCAGTGAAGCGTCCGAAGGACCACATATATCAGCTCTTTCAAACTGATCTGAATAGGGCCCTTTCTGGTTTTTATAATATACAGTAAGGAGAGGATGTGGCGGTCGCTGCTGCCGGGGGTGGCGATCACCCATTTCGCCACCCCTGGATCAGGGAATATAATAATATCATATTTAAGAGTGCATCTGGTCATCATTTTCTGCCGTGGATAACATCGCACATTATTTTGAACGAGTCGTACCAAAATTTCAACAGAGTACACTATATTGTGCAATGAATTATCAGGCCTGGAATGTATTATTATGTACAGTATATATAATTTAAAGGGTAAACAGAATTATTATTATATATGCTTATATATTCATATTTAACAGCTCACTAAACTGACCTTAAATAGTGCCCTCTATAATTTCTGCCCTAATTGTATGGGAATAAAAAAAATAATGCAGCAGATCCTGTATCCGCCCCTGTGATCAGCGATGTTACTCATTATATAGCCTAGGCCTAGGCGGAGCAAAATCTGTCTCTTATACACATCTGGCAGGGGACATTTTTTTCGGTAAGGGTAGGGATATAAGCGGTATCTGGCAGGTAAACCCCACCATCACAATTGTTTGGAAGTGGCCATTTATGATACCAGGGACAATGCCGAACATTTCACAGTTAGTTTCATCAGGTAAATTTACTAGATAATCTAGGTCAATTTTTGGGGTGGGGTATAAGGGGGCGTCTGGCGGGTACACCCCACCACTAAAAATGTCTGGCAGTGGCCAGTCATGATGCCTGGTACTATGCCGAACATTTTCCAGTTAGTTTGGTCGGGTTAACTCACAAGCTGATCTAGGTCAATTTTCGGGGCGGGGTATAAAGAGGTGTCTGGCTGGTACACCCCACCATTAAAAATGTCTGGCAGTGCCCATTCCTGATATCTGGTACTATACCAAACATTTTCCAGTTGGTTTGGTCGGGTTAACTCACAAGCTGATCTAGCCTAATTTTGGGGTACCGGTTTATTGCGTCTGGCAGCCACCCCCCACCACTGGAAATGTCTGGCATTGACCATTCATGATATCTTGAACTATGCCGAATATATTCTGATAGGTTTCATTGGGTTAATTCACAAGCTGATCTAGCTCAATTTTTGGTACCCTTTTTTATGCCCTTCCTGACCACACCCACCACAATGGGACCGGCAGATAGACCATTAGTATACATACAAAAATTGGTTAACTTTCCAGCTATGCTGACACCCCCGGGCTCCTGGTCTATAAATGTACTACTGTCATTGTTGATTACTTTTGTAATCAATGGCGATTTTCAGGGTAGGGGTAACATTTAGGTTCATAGCACATGACTTATTGGATGGATTTGTATGATGTTGGTATTAACGTGTAGTCTGTAGATTTTTCAGCCACTCAAATTAAAAACGTAACTAAAGGTCAAAAGTCGTTGACCTCTGTATAAAAAATGCAAATTCTTCCCAAAAACCATGACAGCCATTCTTTATGACAATATAATGGAAATATATAATGGTGAAAGTTATTTTCTTGCACATGGCATTTGTAATGAATAAAGTTTTCATTAGAAATGTAATGTATGATGTCCTTATTAATATCAAGGTTATTAGAATATACATTATAAATGCCAAGTAACAGATAACAATGGGAAAAAAGTATTCATGTGGGTTTGACACCAATGGCCTTTCATACATTTGAGTGCAAATTTCTGATTGGCTAGAAAGTTTGATTGCAAGTCCAGCCATTTTGGATAACTGGTAAGTTCAATAATGATCTCCTTCTTTAAATATTTTTAAATTGAATATTATAACATCTAATTACATAATTTTATGTACCTATGACTTAATAAGTTTTAGCATCAAATGATCTAAACAAAGTAAATTAATTTGTAGGATACATCACCTATATTAGCATGTAGGCAAGGCTAGGCCCTTGTCTACGTTACATAGGTACGGTTTAGGGCTACTCATGAGTAGGCATTGTTGCCTATTTTAGTGCAAGGTAGGCCTAGGCCTACTCATGAGTAGGCAATGTTTATTGAGTTTGTGTTGTATAGTCGGAATTTGTTTGGTGACAACATTTATGACCTTAATCATATAAGTTGTTTTAAAATGAATTTGACGTCATTAGTGGCCATTGACTCTCTAAAGAAAAGGCCATGGCTAGAGTTACGGTATCGTACGCTGTCTCTGTAATGGTACGGTCTCTTCATAATTGTGGCGATAGCGTATAGTACCGTACCTCTACACATTCATAGACGACAATGCCTTACTAACGTATAAATTTTAGTTAAATATGAATAAATAAGTTAAAAAATAATAATAGTATAATCTACAGCAATAGATAAATGACTAAAAACAATTCAAAAATTATTTTCTTTTTTATCGTAAGGTTCATTATTACTGTCATTTACGATGTCGTACAAAGATAATTCACCAAATACAGCACATTGTATACTGCACTACAAAAACTCAACAAGTGGAAAATTCACATACATAACAAACTGCAATGACCCACTTATATAAAAAAAAAACAAACTCCAGGATATTCGGGACAGACGTAAATTAACACCAATATATATAGATATATATATATATAGATATATGTGTGCAGATACCAACTACTCTAGCTGCCACTCATGATTATCATCATGATTGTTACCAACGATTCACTGGTAACCTGAATCGAGTACCAGATATCAATACACTATCAGGGTCTGAAAAGACACGAGATGCAAGCAGGCATTCTTCTGATGAGGAGAAGTATATTTTCAAACCAGATTGTATATTTTGTGATAATTCTAGATGTCTTTCTCAATATTTAGAAAATCCCATAAAGTGGAGAAGCAAGGATGACAACCTTGTACAGAAAGAACAAGACAGTACAGATGCTCATGAAAATGCATTTCAGGAAGTGTGTAAAGTCATCGAGAGTAGAGTCCTTATGGGTGATGAAGTTATTCGATTAAGCGATCTTAATGAAGTATATATAAATTACACATCTACAAGATACACCATTTGAGAATCCAACAAGATACACCATTTGAGAATCCAAATCATAGAAGTGAGAAAATTAAAAGAAGGTTGGAAAGAAGTGTGAAGTATGCTGGACAAATTGGGTATCGATGGTAAATTTACAACACATTTAATCTATAATATGAATATAAGTGTTGAACAGGCAATACGATCGAGTTACATTCTAGCATGTTCAGATAAGATACTTGAAGTTGCTGGTTTGTTAAGAGATGAAATTCTTGATGCATATAAATCCAGTGAAGAGTTAGCTTGGCCTCCTGTTGAGTTCTTGAACACCAGGAATGGAGTGATTCCCAATTCACTACATGGCTTTTTAATGTCTTTGTTTTCTGGTGAAAAGCACTCTAAATCATCTATGGTCAACCGTCTTGTTAATTCCATCGGACAAGACATCTGTCGTGCAGTGACCAGGGGGAAATGGAAACTACCAAAGCATATCATACTGGGAATGACAATGAGGCACCTCTTCAGAAGTTCACAAATCATAAGAATGTTAAATAAACTTGGCCACTCAGTGAATTATTCAGTTTTGCTTGAAATTGAGACCGGATTTGCTCTGGCTGTCGAGAAAACGTCAAGTCTACTAGCAGTAAACATAATCTGTAACCCGTCATGCGCTTCAACATTCCACTCAGATTTTGATAATTTTGACGAGTTTATAAATACTTTAAGTAGAGCTGGTTCTGTGCACCGAGCACAGGGGATAATGCTGCAGGAACTTGTGGTAGACGATGGGCAAGAAATAGGTGGTAACACACCAGAGGCACAGCACATTTGTAACCCGTCATTAAAAAGCCATGTAGTGAATTGGGAATCACTCCATTCCTGGTGTTCAAGAACTCAACAGGAGGCTAAGCTAACTCTTCACTGGATTTATATGCATCAAGAATTTCATCTCTTAACAAACCAGCAACTTCA
>NW_022684628.1:0-1592 GCF_011630105.1 Anneissia japonica | reverse complement strand
ACTAAGAGGTTCTTAAAGAAGCACCATTGTTAGTTATGATTTCATCAGAAACTTCCAGATACCATACCAACGGTACCATAGCTCATATCCGGAAGGTCTAGACCGTAGAAACAGTGGTACTGTAGAGCGATCACTGGAGGAAAACTCCACTCTCATCTAACTGTAGCCTAACCTTAATATCGCATCCTAATAATCGACAAAAACTTCGAAAATGAAAATATAATTTGCTATATTGCAGTTACAGATCGACAATGACTTATAGACGTTTTCTATAAAAGTCCTTAAAAATAGGGTCCGGAGAAATTAATTTGGAATTCATTTCAACTTTGATTTAGTGGCTTTAGGCTTTAAAGTTAAGGTTATCATTGCAAAATAATAGAAGTGGTATTATACAAAAACGTTCGTAATTCAGGCCCGTAGGCGGGGGGGGGGGGGGGTGCAGAGGGTGCGGACGTACCCCCCCCCCCACAAAAAAACCTATGATTTCACAAAATTGCATGCATTGCATTATTATATTTGCCAGCTTATCTAACCGTTGATTTTTAATAATGTGGTATGAATTTTTTTAGAAATTGACGGTCTCCGGTGATTGCAGATTGATCTATATAATATGAAGAATGTTATCTATAGGCCTGCAGATGTACAGGAGATAATAACGTTACTTTTTCAGGTCCCAAAAACACCCAAATTAATGAAAATTTAAATGAAATATTCATGAATTATGTGTTTTAGAAATCTATTATGTAAAACCCTCAAAATGCTACTTTGTCGCTTTATTCACAAACCCCCTCCAGGCCTCTGCCCCTGGACCACCAAATTTCAAAAAGTCCACTTTTTAAAACCTATTACTTTCACTAAAATCGTTTCTAATTATCGCGAAATGCTATAGTACGGTACCGTATGCATTACATTTTTTCCCCGCTCTTCTACCCTTTGATTTTTAATGTGCTACGAAATATGTTGGAAATTATCAGCTCCAGTGATTGTAGGCCTACAGATGTAAAGAACATGAAAAATTATAAGATTCAAGGGGGAAGAGCCCCCTAAAATTATAAAAGAAATGGAGAAAAAAGAAAAATCATAATTAAAGTTTGTCTGAGAGTGCAATTTCCGGCAACTTTGAGGTGCCATACGGTAATAATACATTTTCTTACCTCAGCCCCAACCATGGTGGGACTGAGGGTATTGGCCATTTGTCTGTGCAAGTTTCTCCCTTCACCCCACCCTCTATTTCTCCTGCTTTACTGTAGGTAGACAATACTCAAATGAATGAAAATTTAAATAGGATATTACATACGGATTTTATAATATCATTAAAAAAGGCCCTCAAAATGCTAATTTGTCAGAGCTTCCAGAAGATTCGCCCCACCCTCGCAGGGATCCCTAGGCAGTCGCCCATCATAAGGTCCACTTCGTTTGCAAAACGCACCTCCCCGTCGAAAATCCTGCCTACGGGCCTGTAATTGGAAAGGAATTGTAATTTTCTCGTTAAACGTGTTTTAGATGATAGCTAATATTGTTGTGAATTTTTAGAATTAATATATATGCCTTATCTAACATTAGTTGGTATATCAGTGGTTCCATGACAGAGA
>NW_022684627.1:0-1009 GCF_011630105.1 Anneissia japonica | reverse complement strand
ACCACCTTCCCGTCAACACCCTTGAGGACGTGGCTGACGTACACGCTCTCCATCTCGCCGTTGTTATTGCAGAACACGCACCAGCTAGGCGTGAAGCGTTGACGCGCCTTCTTGTTCCTGCCGGACGGCTGTTTCCTCACCGCCTCCGACGCTATATCATTGCATACCTGAACAAAGAAACAAAACTGGACAAACAACCCACCGGAAAAACGACCTACTCGCCTTTCCCCACCCCCATCTTCCTCTATAGAAAATTAAATATCTAAATGTTACCTCGAGGTCGATCCAACCGTCGAACAGAACGGGGCAGATTTCGCAATCCACGCCGTTCCTCCGGAAATCGAACCGCAAAGGATCCGAGACGGGTTCCCAATCCGCGGGTTTCCAAGGCTCGAGCATCGACATGACCAGCGCGTTCAATCCCAAGTAATCCTTCATGGGCAAAAAATCACGATATTCCCAATTCATCGTGAACGCCTCTGCAGTTTCCTCCACGAATGGCTCCTCCGGTATGTGTGTCGGACGAGCTTGTTGGGGTGCTATCGCAAACGAAGTCTACCGACCTTTCGAAGCCAGGCACGCGCAGTCTGGTTTCGCTAAGGTTCGAAGGTCGAAATCGGTGTCAACTTACAGCCTAGATTTTACAATTTTTTCTAAGTCCAGAAAAGTCGAAATTTTTTTCTAAGTCCAGAAATCTCGAAAATTTTTCTAAGTCCAGTAAAGTCGAAATTTTTTTTAAGTCCAGAATTTTCGAAAATTTTTCTAAGTCCAGAATTGTCGAATATTTTTCTAAGTTCAGAAAATGTCGAAAATTTTCTAAGTCCAGAAATTTAGCTTTAAAAAAAATTATGTTTGCTGTTATCGGTTAAGCGATCGGAGACCGACGAACGGAGTCCGATCGCCGTAGCAGGGTCACCACGAGCAGGTTAACAGCATCGACCCCACCCCCACACCCTACCGCTGCCTTCGGATGGACCGAGAAGGACGACTTCCTCGCACGGATGCGAAC
>NW_022684626.1:0-1198 GCF_011630105.1 Anneissia japonica | reverse complement strand
AAAAAGGTAAAATATCAAAAATGCTGTAATGCAGAATGACTGTAATTCAAACAACTTGATGTATTGATGAATAAAAGTTGTGGTTGTTATACGCAATGTACCACCCACTGTTCAGTAGTACCGGATTTATATTGATCATGTAGGCCTATTACTTGTGGATTATCAAATTCAAATATGTTTACAATAGACAAGCCACAACATATATATACCAATAAAGTATTACGGTAATTAAATCGTTAATTTTTTTTGTTATGTTTTAACTTCAGGAACCTTACATTTTGGTGCTGGTAACTTTTGCCGAATGGCAATGCACCGACAGACGTTTCGCCGGGAGACTTTTGGCTGAATGCACTTTCGCCGACACATTAGCAACCTACAAGCAATTCGCCGACTCTTTTTTTTTTTTAATTTTACCTTTGCGTTTGCCTACATACATTGTTGAACAAACCGGATGGACATATCATTGACAGTACATAAAGTTTCTCGAACATTGAAAATGAACGGCATATCAATTCTCTGCTATTTGCTTTGAAATCCAGGAATTTAGCTTATTGCTTATATCAGTCATAATGTACAACAATAGTACATATTTATTTAAAAGCATAATATCTTTCCTCAAATGATCATTGTGTGGGATACCATATTGAAAGTTTTTTCCAACACTGAAGGCAACACTAAATCTTGCATAAATAATACAAAATTAATTATTTTTTATTTAAAAAAAAAGACAATGAACCATTACATGTAGCACTATATAACATAAATTAAAGGTTATTGTTTTGATTTTAAATTTTTTTTTTGTGGATACTGTTTCTGCTTGTATAAGATCATTTGAATATGTTCAATCCTGATGTAATAGTGCTCATCGACATTCAGCAAACCTCTCCACAACATTGATTGTCCTTTCTAGCTGTTCCAATGATTTTTTTCACAATGCTCACATCAATTATATTGTTGGAGAAATGCGCTGTCTGCAAATTTCCTGTCAGAGAAATACCCTTTTATCTGTGTATGAGTTGCAGCTGTCAAATATAATTCTGTCTGTCAAAAAAATACCGTAATGATTTTACATTTAAAAAAATTATTTATTATAAATTAAATTGTAAAAATGTTTGGCGAATTGGCTGTCAGCGAATTGGATTGGCCGTCTGAGAATTTGATGTCGGAGATAATTATGTCTGTCAAAAAAATACCGTAA
>NW_022684625.1:0-1826 GCF_011630105.1 Anneissia japonica | reverse complement strand
CTGTGTAGATTCTTGGACGAGGGGTTAACAGAATATGTATTGGTTGTTGGTTGCAGACAGTTAAGAAATGCTGGGGCCGGGCCTTTGGCTTTCTGAGACTGGGGTCATTTTTGACATACCGGTCGCCTACTTCATTTGTGAGATTTTGTTGTGGTCGTTTTTTAATCTTGTTTGGCATTGCATTCTAAATGTTTTAAATGAAAAGGAGGGACACAGGAAGGGACTTTCACAGATGGAGGATTTATACCACCTCAGCCCAAACACACACACACACACACACACCCACACACACACGCACACACACACACACACACACACTGAACATACTCGAAAATATCCCCATCCTTCCTAACAATTCATTGTTGGTCACTTTGGACGTATTCTCTTTGTACTATAGTAATATTCCCCATGATGAACTTTATCCTGACGCACAATAATTTCACTTTCAATAATAAACACTACCTCCAAATTAAGGGCACTGCAAGGGGAACCAAAAATGGATCCAAACTCATTGCACCATTCCCTCTTAAACCACTGTTCTACCGACGTTACATTGACGACATTTTCATAATTTGGCCACACGGAGAATACAACCTTAAGACATTTATGGATCATGTGAACAACTTTCACCCTCATATTAAGTTTACATCTGAATATATAAGAGACAACATCCATACCTTTCCTGGATGTAGCAGTTACCATCAATAACAATCGTATCTCCACATCTTTGCACTCTAAACCCACAGGCAGTCACGCATACTTAAACTTTCACAGCTCACATCCATTAGGTCTGAAAATGTCTATTATATTCAGCCAATGCCTCCGAATCAAACGGATATGCTCAGACATTAATGATTACAATTTCCATGTTAAGTGACCCAGCAGGATTTTTTCTCAAGGGACCTACATCGGGGAAACCGGCGGTAAATTTAGATTAAGATTTAACAATCACAAACAAAGCATCCGCAAAGGTAACACAGACGGCTTTCCTGTGACCGAACAGTTCGACTCTCCTGACCACAACATCAACGACATTCGCTGTGCACTCATTGCCTGCAATTTCAAAACTCAAAGAACGACGCCAATTTGAACTGAAACTCATAATCAAATATACAACACACATTTTTGGTCTTAATAAAGACCTGGGTATCATTAGTGACTACACCTTTCCACATGCTGATTCTGCTAATTAATTATGCTTCATCTTAGTATCCGACTCTATACCTTTATCCACTTATATTTATTCACACATGTATCTCATGTATATATACATATAGTTCATTTCTACAGTATATATATTTTTATATATTTTCATTTGATAATTATATCTATACTTCCCTGTTATTATAATACATATTTTATATTTCATATTTTATAGACTGGTTTATGTTCATTCCACTTGTATACACCGATATCCATTTTATTCTTGTTCATTTAAGACTTTATCTCATCCATATATTGCTACTAGTTTTATTATTACATATTATTATATTATCATTACTATCGATACTATTGTAATTATTATCATGTCCTCTATATGATTACATTATGTTATAATAATGTATACACTTATTCTTTTATTACGTTCATTGTGATCTATAATGAATTTTTCATCATTACAGATATATATTTACTTGCCTTTTATTATAGTCATTACTCATTAATTTATTTCCTTAATCCTTAGTAGCCTTACAGCCACCTGCTGTTTATTCACCATAATTATTTCACTTTTGTTTATATCAACTTGTTTGTAGGCCCGGCGATACCTTTTGTTATTATAATTAAGTCATCATGATTAAGTCTGACCAATCGCCTATTAGATATTA
>NW_022684624.1:0-874 GCF_011630105.1 Anneissia japonica | reverse complement strand
ATATTACTTTATTTATAACTTACACTTCCTCCATTTCATCTTCTTCTTCCTCCATCTTATCTCTAGAAAAATATAATAAACAAGTATTGCTTGTGAACAGATGATTTTTTTTACTAAATACACATTACACTTATTACTGCATTTAGTACTAAACAACCTAGACACTGAGTGCCACTTAGTAACTCTGTTACTTTATTTTATGAGTATTTGCATAAATCGGTGTATTGCTTCATGAATAGAACTAACAGTAGCGTTAACAGTCTGGTATCTTGTCAAAGTTAATGCTCTGTTTAATATTGTGTGCTATAATTTTTTCCCTACTTTTTCTAGGTAAATTTTTTTAATCACTTTTTTTTATAGATATTAAATTCTGGGAAAAAAAACAAGATGGAGGAATGAATGAACTTCTGAATTAGTTTACAACTGATTGATTCTAACAAGGAACTGAGCAGTTATTACTTCAAGTAAAAACTGCAACAATTATATATTTTTTGCTAATATTACGTTATCTATATAATAATAATACCATTATTTATATTCAGTTTCTATACAGTTTGCAGTTCATCACCATGTCTAAATTGTTTTCTATGCATGAACAACAAGTGATTGTCCAAACAACCTTAATTAATTCGGAAATGTATTGTATTGATAACTTGTGAATTGATTTGTAAACATATAAAAGCACTTTGAATTCAATACGCTGTTTCACTGGCAACCAATGAAGATGACGAAGAGTAGGGGTGATGTGATGGAATTTAGGTGTCCCAGTGACAAGACGAGCAGCAATGTTCATCATTAGCTGCAGCTTTTTAATTGATGTTAATGGTATTCCGTAAAGGACTCCATTACAATAATCCAATCTTGATGTAACCAA
>NW_022684623.1:0-749 GCF_011630105.1 Anneissia japonica | reverse complement strand
CTATACACAACAGAATTTTTAATTCTTTATAGAAACGGAGTAGAATTGTGAATTGAACATGTTCCAGCGCAGAACGGGCATTAAAGTACAGAGACATTTTGTCTATGGCAGGAAAGGCACATACCGTCAGCGCCCATCCCGTGTACTCCTGTATGGGTCTGGCAACACTGGCCAAACAAGCGCATGTATTCCTCCTGTAATTATAAACGATGCTGAACAACCAATTAAAGATGTTGAAGTCGAGCCACAACCAGCAAGATCAAGTCGCCATTATGAAAGAAAGCAATCTGAACTAAATGACTGGAAGGATGCTACAACTACCATTGACCATGCTTTGGTAACTGGGCTCCACATTAAAAAAACTGTAAAAACTGCAATGCTGTTTTGAATACAGAGTTTATCAGGTGCCTAGACTGTGGTCCTACTGTTGTGTATTGCCATACATGTATGGCAACTATTCATCAACATAATGTTTTACATTTTCCAGAAGTATGGACGGTAAGTACACAGCACAATAACTGTGTACTGCAGTTTGACTAAACACAATCATTTTGGAGTCCAGCGTTAAATGGTGATGATGATGCTTGCTATGAAATCCTATGTTCCTGGGTTCATTTCCTGCATGGTAAATTTGTTTGCATGATCAAAACAATATCTACATTTTCTGCAAATTTTAAACTTACTGTTAGCTCTGAAATTTTAAACTTACAGAGTTTTCGGCCAATATTTGACGGATGATCGTGCAAATG
>NW_022684622.1:0-884 GCF_011630105.1 Anneissia japonica | reverse complement strand
ATATACAGAAAAACAATACAGGCCTATTATAAAATGAGAAAATCCAGAGTAAATGTAAAAACGAAAAAAAAATCGACGTTCTTTTATAAAAAAAAAACAAACCAAAATGAAGATAGGAGCAAGTACAACCGGGACCTAATCAAGTAGGCCTGTAACCAGAAGGTTTCTATGGTTCGACCTACTCCCCCGTCACCCCAACAACGATGGCAATGAAAAAGGTGCAAGTACAAGGACCTAATCAAGTAGGCCTGTAACCAGAAGGCTTCTATGGTTCGACCTACTCCCCCGTCACCCCAACAACGATGGCAATGAAAAAGGAGCAAGTACAAGGACCTAATCAAGTAGGCCTGTAACCAGAAGGTTTCTATGGTTCGACCTACTCTCCCGTCACCCCAACAACGATGGCAATGAAAAAGGAGCAAGTACAAGGACCTAATCAAGTAGGCCGGTAACCAAGGGGTTTCAAACTTTTTTTTTCGAGCAAACTGCGAATAAGGAACATAATATAAATTCCTCATTTGCATGATATATCAACATCCGGCTCCCACAGGAAACCACTCTTTATTGCTGGTTAAAAGCCTGCCTAGTAATTATTGACATCAATTATAAGGAGATGATAACTAAATAAAATTTACTGATCTGATCAATAAATAAATACCGGTAGCATCAATTTTCTTTCCCAGTTTGGCGGCTTTGAATCTATAGCAACTGGACTTACAGATGCTTTCCCAAAATATTTGAGAAATAAGCGGAAACAACTGGTGTTGGTAATGTGCTGTATTGTATTCTTAGTCGGCCTTACAAACGTAACATACGGAGGTCTTTATGTGCTCACATTGATGGATTCGTACGTTGCTGGAACATCGCTGCTGTTCGCAGTCTTA
>NW_022684620.1:0-581 GCF_011630105.1 Anneissia japonica | reverse complement strand
TAATTTGTGCAGAGATAACATGAGCTAAGGAAAGTATATATATTAATTATGTAATGTCTTCTCATGATCTTGAAAATAAAATTATGGCATAAATACAAATGTATTTGCAGCCATTTCTATGCAGACTTTTGAATATGTCACAGATGGCCCTTTCCACTGCTATCTCTTACAGTAATTCACCGCAAAGGCAATGCAAACTATAACAGGCAGTAATTATATAGACAGAATTAGCACACTGTATCCTCATCAGGTATGATAGACTACCTCATATGGTAGATAAACTATGCAAGTTCCCATGACTATTACTTTATTTGCCTTTTCCTTTACAGGAGCATTTCTTCAGTGCACAGGGTGGACAGAGCAGCTATAACCAGGATAAGAATTTGAGCAGAACTCAGCCTTCCTCAAAGCTAAAGAGGCCATGAATGCAAAAAGCCAAATCTGGACAGCTAAATTACACCATGGATACTGCACTGGGGGAATTTTTCAAGAAGTGCTACGGTTCAAGGACTGGTATAAAGCCTTACATCAAACAATGATTTCCAGGATTATGAGCCATCCTTACGTATGTTTCTTGTATT
>NW_022684619.1:0-762 GCF_011630105.1 Anneissia japonica | reverse complement strand
CTTAACAAACAAACTGATTCAGTCAAAGCCAAACTGTTTATCTAGTTAATCTGCTAAGAAGGGCGAATTATTGCTTAGCTCCATTGTGGCTCCACACAGTAGGCCCTATTGATATGTAAATTAATTACTTACTTCCTGTCACTGCTTGGCATTTTTGTTTTTAGTTTTTTCAATTTACTTGATCTTGAGAATAGTTCCATGATGGACCCGAAACGTTGATCTTTCTTGTCATTAAATTTTGTTTTGAGATTATGTTCTTAATTGATTTAATAAATAAAAGCCACAAATAATAATTTGATTTAATACTAAATTTCATTATGTAAAAATAGTTATGCTTTAACATAGATTAGAAATATGCTATGCCTTACTTATTTTTAATCTATGGTCTTTTTAATTAATTTTCTTTTTTTTTATTGGAAATTCCGTAGTGCAGAGTAAATTTATCAAAACCCATTAGGTTTACAGTAATATGAAAAAAAAAAGTTTAGTTTATACAGAAATAGTATCTAAAATGATCTCAGTTTCCAAAGTTAAAGCAAAAGATCTAATCTAAACACACATATATTAGGCAGGATGTATTTGTTTGAAAAAGAACCCACTCTTTTGTGAAATTTAGAGGTTTATAGGTGAAAATTGTAAATTTAGAAATAAGTTTTATTTTTTCCTTTGAACTGAGATCAACATGTGATTTTTTTTAATTTCTTTAAAAGCATTAGTTTTTTAACAATTACAGCAGATGCAAATAATGTTCTGAGAGATAAT
>NW_022684618.1:0-1148 GCF_011630105.1 Anneissia japonica | reverse complement strand
GCAGTACACACAAAGAGCACCGTGTCTCCTTCTGTTATCTGTCGGTATGCTGGAGTAATACGAACCTGTGGGGGCTCATATCCATCTAATGTAAATAAAAGAAGTGGATTGCATAGTATATATTTTGTACTTTCATCATTTGAAAGCTTCAATATTAATGGTAACTTAAAAGCAACTGCAAACAATATCCATAAGGATGAACGAATAAATGAATGAAGTAATAGATGGATACATTTATGAATAAGTAACGAGATGGATGAAAGACGTATCATTAAATATGCCTCTCATATTATCGGTCACAATGAGGATGATATTGAGGACATATTTAATGCTAGGATGTTAACAAAAATAAAATGTATAATTGAGGATCCAACACACCCTGGTAACTCTCTCTTTGAATTGCTCTCGAAGATATCGTTCGCTTTATGCTCGTACAAGTAGGTACCAAAAGAGTTTCTTTCCATCAGCGAACCGGGCCCTCAATACAATTCAATAGCACTTTTTTTGTTTCTATTACTCTCATATATCTCACTTTTGTGCTACTTCGTCTGTTGCTCATTGTTTTCTGGACTTGGTTGCATGTCAAAAAAGAGCCACAGAAATTTCTATGTAATGTAATATGAGCGTTGCAAATGACAATAAATTGAAACTGAATTGAATTGAATGCACAATTTGACAGTGGATAAATTACTGAATGGATAAATAAATAAAATGAATGAATGATTGATAGTATGGACACATAAATAATAAGTAATACATTGATAGATGGATACATCTATGAATAAATAAAGAGACGGACGAATGTACACATTGGTAGATTGATCAATTAATGAAAGAATAAATGAGTACAATAAATGCAGCATAGTCTATTCAGGGATACTCCGCAAGTATTTATAACGTCATAATTTTTATATTCACTTGAACGTATCTCGCTTATTGTTGATCAATCCTCTCCCACATTTGAGTATGTTATAGCTGAGACGGTTTGCTTTCACAATGTGTCATTCATTTCTCACTTTGATGATGTCATCATGGTCAAAATGTATGTTTTTCTGACTCCTCCCCACCTCTTTCTTTCTTCCATTTTTATCAGAACCCCAACGAGAGTGCGGCAGACTTGATATTGTCTTGCACTGTTTGAAAATCCT
>NW_022684617.1:0-623 GCF_011630105.1 Anneissia japonica | reverse complement strand
ATATAGTGATAGTAGCTTTTATACCGCTTTTGCCACTCCTCAGCCCTCCTCTTTCTTTATTAATTTTGTTTTTGTTGTAAAAAAAAAATTATAAAAATAAAATAAAAAATTAAAATAAATAAAATATATACATTATTATTATTATTTTTTACATATATATATATATACATATATATATACATATACATATATATACATATAAATATATATATATATTATTATAATAATAATAATAATAATAATAATAATAATAATAATAATAATAATAATAATAATAATAATAATATCATCAGAATACAAACCCACTGGAAAAAGAAATAGCGAAATTTTGCTCTGAAAGGCCCAACAATTCAATTTCTGGACTCGGATCGGGGTAAATTAAAAAAAAAATATGGTATTATTTTAGTTACTTCTAGTTTGCTGTAAATGTGAAAATTGACAATAAACTTAGTTAACTAGTTACTCTTTACTGTCTTAATCAAATTTGAATAAAATGATCATAATGCCAATTTCCAAGATGGCGTTCATCTTGGAGGGGAAAAGATTATTATTATTATCATTATTATTATTGTTCTCAAAGTATAAAATACAATCTCATCAAAGCAATGTACACATATAGAATA
>NW_022684616.1:0-784 GCF_011630105.1 Anneissia japonica | reverse complement strand
GTGATATTAACAATTTAAAAATTTTAACGCACAAGTACGAATAGCTTATACGACGCGTGCCTGACGACGATAATGGCACATGAATTTAAACCTTGTCAAGTTTAATTTAAAACCCCCTGTTGGTTGGTAATGCCACACGATTTTTACCTTTACAGTATACGAACTATCGGTCTGATAGTGTCGAAATACAGTCTGCCGCCCTCAATTTTCAATGTGTCTACATCTTTCAAGAAAGAAAGATGAGAAGGCTCCGAAAAAGCATTCTTTTTGACCATGATGACGTCACCAAAATAAAAAACAAATGGACATGTCCGAAAGAGAATTGATTTAGCTATAACATACTCACAGGTGGGAGACAATCAATCAAGATAAGCGAGTACGTTCAAACGAGTATAAAAAGTAATAACGTCATAAATGAAATTAAATTTTTTCCTAATTCAAATGGCAATATGATGACGTCAAAATGTCCGATCAGCCATTATGATCTATAAAATCGTATCTACAACTCATGTGCTTTCAGAATATGTAATAAAAATGGGGGGTCACTTTTCATCCTATGGAGCTATAACTGATTAAAAACATTCAAGGTTTTATGCATATATAAATGTTGACGCACGTGTACGCGCACGTAAAGTCGCGCGAACTGAAAACTAAGGTACCTGACATTCAACCTTGACCTGAAGATTATGCTCACTTAATATGATTCAGAAATGACGAAGGGTTAAGATGATATGGCCTCATCAACGTTTTGAGGAAAGAAAGATGTGGGGGTCAGAAAAAACAA
>NW_022684615.1:0-1392 GCF_011630105.1 Anneissia japonica | reverse complement strand
GGAGGGGGTGGAAGTGGAAGATCTGTAGATCAAAAAAATTAGGCATGATTAAAAAGTGATCGTAAAAACGATAATATATTGAATAAGTGAGAGTTTTATTTAAAAGAAATGATTTGAGATATAAAAAAGAGCATGATTTTTAAAATATAAACAAAATGAAGAATAAAGTGTTGTAATTATTAGTAATTGAGATACAAAAGATATAGCTTGATTTTAAAAATAATAAATAAAATGAAGAACAAAGGCATTAGTTATTAGTATTAGTAATTGAGTTAATATATAAAAAGATAGCTAAATAATAATAAATAAAATGAAAGAAAAAAATAGTTTTAGTCATTAGTAAATAAGATAATGTAAAAAAATAGCTTGATTTAAAAAAAAAAAAGATAATTAAAAGCAAAAATGAAGAGTTTTATTTATGAATTGAGATAATTTTGAATTTCCCATAACCATACTAGACTATTAAATGTTAGTCACCATTGGACAAAAGTCGTAAATTCTCGTGTATAAGACAAAAACTGAAGAAACAGATAGTATCAAAGCAGGGTGTAATCTCTATTGACAGCTGAATATATGCGATGCTTCACATACTGTACACACACAATAATATAACTGATTTGTGAACAACAATAAAAAGCAAGAAGCATCAGAAACACAGGTTATGCAGGAATCCAGCACATTTCCAATTAGGTACGAAGCTGTACATACAGACTTATGAATTATAAAAATATAAAAAAAACTCAGAAAAATGTAAAAATACAATACATATAAATATACATCTAAAATACAGGTACTGGATAGCAAAGATGAATGAAATCTAACTATTTCAAAAGTTACACCACACTTTTATAAAAAGAAACATAAAAAAACACCCAGAAAATATGCAGCTTATATGCCCGACAGAGGTCATTTACGGGTGAGTATTTTCAAATTTTCAAATGAGAGAATTGATGGTACAGTATATGAAAATGATCCTTTTATGAATGACAACTGCAATGATGCACACTCTGTATTGTAATTAATTGCATGTCGATTGTGTTATTTCCATATTAATGAAAGAAAGAATAACAAAGAATTAGTAAACTAACATCTAAAAATATAGATATTAATAAATCATAAAACCAAACCTACCATTAATATCAATATGGAGCACAGGTAAAAGTAGAAAAAGAAACACCATGTCCATCATGAAATTAAATAGATTATGAGTTAAAAATACAAATTTTTTGTATATGTAATTAATATTCATATTTATTTATTATATGTACCGTAAAATCTTGAATAAAAGCCTTGAGCTTCTTTTTTTTTTTGTGAAATTTGGATGGGTTTCTTTTTGAGGCTATGTTTGCAAAGTAAAGAAGGGGGTTCTTTTCAAAATGAAAGCTGTAAATT
>NW_022684614.1:0-675 GCF_011630105.1 Anneissia japonica | reverse complement strand
TCGGAACCTCTGTTTAAAAAACTAAATATATTAAAAATTATGGATCTAAACAAACTACAAGTTGCGTGTTTTATGTTTCAATACATAAGAGGCCAACTCCCAACCTCTATATTAGCTTTATTTCATGATTATAAACCTATACACAGTTATTGCTTAAAAAATTCAAACTCACTTTACGTTCCTTTTGTAAGACTAACCAAAAGCCAATTTTTTTTATTTCTGTATACGGACCGAAATTATGGAATGATACTCATGTTAAGTTTAAAAATTGCCATAATACCCACACTTTTAGAAAGCAGATGAAGAAATATTATTTAGAAATGTACCAATCTTAACTTTATTTAAATATTTTATTTTATATATGTATGTGTATGTGTATGTATATGTATATATGTATGATATTCAAACATTTATACATGGACATTTGTTAAATAGCCTACGATGTTCCATCATGTCCTTATCTAAACACTGCATATGTACCTTTGATGATTTATATTGTATGTATATATATGTGTGCATAAGTGTGCATATATGTATGTGTGCACGTATATGTGTGTGTGTTCGTGTGTGTATATTTACATGAATGTATGGAGGTGTATGTGTGTGTATGTGTGTGTGTGTATGTGTATGTATGTATGCATGTATGTACGTGTGTGTATATATGTATGTATATAT
>NW_022684613.1:0-594 GCF_011630105.1 Anneissia japonica | reverse complement strand
AACTACACCCATTGTATAATTTATAATATAACGAATACATTAGCAACCCTACTGACAACATTTTTGGTTCCTCCCTCCTGTATCGTCTTGAGCACTAACAGTGGACTTGTGCGGTTTCAACACCTTTTTATTATTACAGGTATCCTTTCATAGGCTATATATCAGATATAACTGACCTTTTACCTGTGGGTTAAGTTGAAACGTGTGTACAAAATACTCAATAAATCTAACAAAGAACATACTATTAGGGCCTATTTATTATATCATTAATGATGATACAATTCAAAATATTATTCATGAAATATATATTAAGAGACTGGACAAATGTACTCTTCAAGACCCAAATATTGCTTACAAGATGCTTCATGGTGTTATAAAACTATTCATTTGGTAAACAGGTTTTTAAGAAAAATCAAACAGAAAGGTTTAAGGACTCAAGAAAAGTTCAACAACATTGGATGACGAATAGAATCTAGTAAAAACAGGGGTGGATCCTGTCAGTCCCGCTAAAAATAAGAGAGAAAATAATTACCCAAGAATTTAGTGGTGGAATCAGCAGGGGCGAAAGGAGAGGTCAATTATCTTACTAATAAT
>NW_022684612.1:0-692 GCF_011630105.1 Anneissia japonica | reverse complement strand
ACCCCCCCCCCCCAAAAAAACCAAAAAACAATAAACGACAGACTCTTTAAAAAAAACCAATAAACGACAGACTCTTAAAAAAAAAACACCAATAAACGACAGACTCTTACATAGCATGACGAAAATATTCATATCTTATTATTGTGTTATATATTATCCTCCATGACATTACCACCATTGAGGAAGTTTTTCCTCTGGTTATATACGAACGAAAATAATACGTTTGGTAGACCATGATATTTTCCTCCATGGGTAGACATTACTAGTTACTAGAAACTGATAAGTTCTCACAATAAGCTTAGCCACGGTGTTCTTGAAAGCAGTGCTTGCAGCGGCCAATTCGCCCAGAGAATGTATGGTATGTAGGTCAAAAGTAAATGATGTATTTACTGTACAAGCTATTCAGGGCGTAAACATGCAGTGCCTTCCAAGAAGAAAGCCGTGGTACATAATATATAATAAAAATACAATATACAGAAAAAATGTTTACAAATTCAAAAGTAAGTAATTAAAAACAATGATACGAAAGTAGACGAATCTTTGTACAAAACTTATAAAAAGAGAAAGTACTGTATACTGATTCATCTGATCTCTGCATACTTCCATTATCAGCCCAAACCGGGCTCCAACAAGAGCTCACAGTGTGGGATGCGATATCAAGTCGGATCTATTGATAATATAATACTTTCTAT
>NW_022684611.1:0-1587 GCF_011630105.1 Anneissia japonica | reverse complement strand
TTGCAGATCATTAACCCTGTGACCAGACCAGGACATGTTTTATGGTCCCAAGTACGTGATTTCAAACTCGAAGGTAAACATTCACATACAGTACACTTGCTACACCATGAAAATAGGCCAACCTCTATGTTTTATACCTCCCTGATTATACCATCGCTTATTCACAATAACTCAAAATTGTGTGATCAAAAAAAAAATTCCTATTAAACTTATTCTTATATCTCCCTGCGTTAGCTATAGAAAAACGCACACATTCACATTCTAGACTATACCAGGGAGTTGTTATATAACAACTCCCTGACTATACCTACTTGGGTTTCTTTCACTTGCAGTAAGATCGCAAAAGACGTTAAGTGGTTGCATGTGCATACTTGTCGACTATCTATAGAACACCCATCTGGTGACCATGACCTGTTGTCAGTGGGAACATTATGTTTAGGCATGATCAAAATATTTCAAATTCATTTAAAACTTCTTTCTCATGTTAAAGCGTCAAGTGTGTGTCACATCGCATATATTTTTTTTGCAAATCACGTGATATTTTTGAAATAAACATTTGTGCTTACCTTGACAATTCATTAAAAAATACACAGATTGGTTTTTTCTCAATCACAGTTCCTTCGAGGGTATCATTTCTTGTAGGCGGGTCCTGAAATTTGATGTCACACAGAGAAGAGTGAGATTATTATTATTATTATTATTATTATTATTATTATTATTATTATTCTGATTATTATTATTATTATTATTATTATTATTATTATTATTTTTAATGTTATTGTTATTATATTATTGTTATTGTTAATGATATTATTATTATTATTATTATTATTATTATTATCCTTGTTACCCTCGCCCCCCCCCACGAAGTGGAAAAAATGGTATTGCAATGAGCTCCGTCTGTGTGTCTGTGGTTCTGTGTGTCTGTCTGTCTGTAACGTTTGTGCTTGTATTTCAGGGAGCATAGCTCAAAACTATTGGACCGTTTAACTTCAAACTTACACATTGACAAAAATACATGTATCGCGGTCCTCCCAGATTTTGGTGCTCATCAGAAGTAGTATGTAGATTTGAGAGCATTATATATATAGTTTTGTCGCAACTGCATGCATGTTTTGAAAATTTGAAAACTGACTTGTGTAAAATTAATAGGTACTTTTGGGACATTTTCTTAGAAGGTTCATGTGAATTTAGGCACCACTTACTTTTAGATATTTTTGATGCATTCTAGAATATTGAAATTTGTAACATATTTGATAACCACTGTAAAACATATTTAACAAAAGCAATGACTGAAAGAACTGAACTAATGAAAAACATTACCACCAATATTTAATTTTTATGTTATTTACTGTACTTATAAACCTATATTTTTTGTCATTTTTATTTATTTATTTACTTTATATTCTGTAATTGAATTCTCTATTTTTTTTTCTTTTCTATTTTTTTTGTACATTAAGTTACTCCTTAATTACTACAGAATAATGAGAGTAACATTTGTTCTGTTTTTTTTTCTTTACTTATTTATCTTTTCAATAATTCATTTTTATATATTGTCAGTTGTTGTTTTGTAACTGTTGTACGGGT
>NW_022684610.1:0-641 GCF_011630105.1 Anneissia japonica | reverse complement strand
GGGGGGGGGGGGGGAGCCGCGGCCCACGTCCCTGAAACAAATCACAGGGGTTGTGGTTCACATAGGGGTGCAGAGCGGGGTTAAGTGGCTTATTATTATTATTATTATTATTATTATTATTATTATTATTAGATTAGATTAGAAGGGAAGCACTGAAAACACCAATATTCAAATCTACTCCAAAGTGATGTGTTTCGCATCACGGAAACATTAATTACAAACCATAAACCACATTATCTTAAACATACTTGCGACAATGTAGATCGCCTATTTGATATGATACGCCAAATCAACAGAGAATAAACACATTCAGACTGAAATAGAAACTCCAGTTCGATTTCATTATCTACCAAAGGCATTTTGATTTCATGGCCTGAGTCAAAGGATATAGTCCTAGGCCTAAGTTTTTTTTAAGTTCAGTATCTGTCTCCCCACCCTACGAAGTGTCAATGAGAGGTATTATAAATTTGATACGTGAAAGTGCGTGTATTTGTTTACAGGAGATCAACACTTATAAGCAGTTCACACACAATTTTATATAAATCTTGATAATTACTATGTGTATTGTATGCTCATCGTAATCAATGTTATTTTCATTAGGTATCATTATTACTTTTCATTGTATCCGCCAGGATGTTTTC
>NW_022684609.1:0-739 GCF_011630105.1 Anneissia japonica | reverse complement strand
GAAAATTTTTCTAAGTCCAGAAATCTCGAAATTTTTTCTAAGTCCAGAAAAGTCGAAATTTTTTTTTAAGTCAAGAAAAGTCGAAATTTTTTCTAAGTCCAGCTTTTCAAAAATTTGTCTAAGTCCAGAAAAGTCGAAAATTTTTCTAAGTCCAGAAATCTCGAAATTTTTTCTAAGTCCAGAAATCTCGAAATTTTTTCTAAGTCAAGAAAAGTCGAAATTTTTTCTAAGTCCAGCTTTTCAAAAATTTGTCTAAGTCCAGAAAAGTCGAAAATTTTTTGAAGTCCAGAAATCTCGAAATTTTTTCTAAGTCCAGAAAAGTCGAAATTTTTTCTAAGTCCAGCTTTTCAAAAATTTGCCAAAGTCCAGAAAAGTCGAAATTTTTTCTAAGTCCAGAAAAGTCGAAAATGTTTCTAAGTCCAGAAATCTCGAAATTTTTTCTAAGTCCAGAAAAGTCGAAATTTTTTTCTAAGTCCAGTAAAGTCCAGAATAGTCGAAAAGTACAACGAAGAGAAAAAAAACTAACAATTAGACATTTTCATATTTGTTTTCTTGTTATTTATTTGTCAAAATCTCTAAAAATCTACATACTTTTTGTATAAATCGTGACAGTTAACTTTCTTTATTTAAACAATGCTCATCGCTTCCTCGTAAGAGGGAGGATGAGACGGGGAAGAAGCCGTGGGCCGTTCCTCGTGGCCACGATTGAGTGCTTTGCACGCACTCGTAGCCGTGCATA
>NW_022684608.1:0-744 GCF_011630105.1 Anneissia japonica | reverse complement strand
GGCTGATTTGGTATTCCTCCTTGAATTTAAATAGGCCTGGCAGGATTGCTGTCACTTTGAGCTGCCCTGTTGCATGATTTGCAAACTCTAGGCCCACTTAACTGCGACTTTTACGACAAAAGAGATTGGCGCTTGACCTAGCCATGGATCAGCGAGTAGGGGATAATCAACCATGGAGGCTAGGCCTTGTCAGTTCGAGCTCCTGGGTGAAGGCCTAGTTTAGGCCTAGCATTACTTCCTGATGAAGCCGATAGCAAAAGAACCAAAAGCAGCTGCTGTCAATGTATTCTCTGATCCTGTTGATGCTGCTAGTTTAATCTGATTGAAAAACAGTAAGAGAAATTTTTATCCGACAAGAGAAATCTGTAACATGCGCACCGTATTACCCAGCCTGCGATATTGTAGGCAGCTCCATTTGATTGGCCGAGAGTTTTACTTAAGATAGAAAGCCAACTCAACTTAACCTTAGCGCAAGTAGGCCTAGGCCTACTGTCACGACATTGACTGGACATAAGACACAGAAACAAAATATATATAAAATCAACTGGTTTTAATTAAAAAGTTCGTTTTGTATATCCAATGACAAAGTGTTGTGCTACCTCCCAGAATCTTTATCACTGCAATAATGCATTCGAAGTACAGATCATCTACTAAGTCTTGCTAACTGCTAGGGCTTTTTCCCCCAGTCTGCAATATCACTTTTAGTATATTTGGTACATAAGTCTTGAGTATAGGCTACTTGGC
>NW_022684607.1:0-821 GCF_011630105.1 Anneissia japonica | reverse complement strand
TTTGTTCGTATATTCTATTGCATAACAAGAAACTTCAAGTGTATTAAAGCAATTGAACATCGATTCTGTTTTACGAGTCTTTAATTTATCTATTAAGGCATCGTTTATAAAAACACTAACGGCGATAATAAGACGTGGTAAAGTCATTGCCAATAAGATAAACTATTAAAGAAGCAAAAGCCACCGGTCTCTTTCCAGCGACATGCCGATCTAAATTTAGACCGTCTTACAGAGACGACATTAGACCTGTCTCTTATACACATCTAGATGTGTATAAGAGACAGGCGCATAGCTGTGGTTGACAAACTTTACAGGACGCGCGTCTGGGAATGAATTGGTTTACGCTTATGAACTTTGTAAACAATGAATAGGGTTTAGATAAGAAATGACAGAAAATATATGCAATTTAAATGAATCATTTGTACGTATTATTTTAATGACACATTTCATTGGTAGGGAGAGAGAATGGAAGGAGCATAGGCCTGATTGTTTAATTAATTGATTGAAACATAATTAAATAAAATGTAATGTACATTTCAACAATGGTTTCTGCCTCGAAAAGACCAAGACAGTGTATTTCTATTGATACGAAACTGAGCGTAATAAAAGCCTATGAGAACCACGAGTCCAATTCAGCGATTGGAAAACGTTTTGGACTTTCGAAGTCTACGGTATCGACCATATGGAAAAACAGAGAGAAAATACAAAGACACATTTCAACAAACTAATTTCAACAAACGAAAACCCTACTAAAGCTAGAAAATCTTCGTATGTGAAAACACAAATCTTCGATAAAGTAGAAGCGGCCATGTACACGTGGA
>NW_022684606.1:0-2187 GCF_011630105.1 Anneissia japonica | reverse complement strand
AAACATATTTATACAGGAATTAAAAAACATATCAGGTGGTTGTTAAAACCTGTTTTTCATATAGTCCTGTTCGAACTTATACTAGGGTTATACAACAAATATAATATGTCACACTTCAATAAATATTAAATTATAAAAGCAGAAAAACGGATGGTAAAAGTGCGCGACCAATACATAGGGCCCTAAATGCTTAAAATATTTTAAATGAAACAAAAAATATATTTTGTAGACATTTATATATTCTATAATTACAATAACCTGAAAACATTATTTTCAAGTAAAAATTGTTTTAGAAAGATAATCAATATGTAAAATAAAATTTCATATAAAAGTACATTTGGAAGCAAATGTTATGTACTATTTTTAAGTCAAACATATGGTAATTTTTTTTATCACATCTTACATAACCACTGCTCATCATCAAGAGCTCCTCAAATACTAACATTTATGATTGTGAGAAATATTTAGCCATGAACTTACCACTAACACAGTTGAATCTGTCAAAATTTGAACATCCAATAACTCTGACAGATTAGATACAACTTCACACAGTTTATTATATAATGTCAACACAGTCTTCTCCTTTGAACCATGCGCCCTCGCCCGTTTCATTTTCAAATTTTGCGAGTAACCTTGTAGGATATATGCATGAATTAGCCACAAACTGTCTCTTATACACATCTAGAGACACACACACACACACACATATATATATAACTCAAAACTTAAAATATAAATATTAAAATATAAAATATATTGGTGTACAGTAACTGATATCATCAAAAAATCTCAAAATGCAACATTAGTTGAAAAATCATAATATGCTTAACCATTTACACTTAGCAATGTAGAGGGCTAGGCCTCTATAGGTTTTATGTTATTTCACCAGGCATAGGAGCAAATACCAATGCCACTTATTGTCAGCCATATTCTCTGAGTGTGAACTTTTTTTTTTCTTTTAAAAACATATACATTTGTAGCTATCAACTAACATAATGTTCATAATATAAATCTACAGATTTAGCAACTGATCATTTAATGATTATTTTAGTATTTACAATTTTAAAATATATATAATTTCTTTATATGTCAATTATTTAAAGACATGTTTACCTTTGTCATCAGGTTTCACTTTGTAAATAGGATCAAACTCAGGATATATTGTGTTCATGAGATGAAACTTTGTAAGCTGTGCGATCCGGTCTATGACATCTTCAATGAAGACCTCTTTAGGCATGTCATGTGATGTCATGATGTAGAGCGCTGTCAATGTGGCGTCGATAGCACGAGTCACTCGCTCCATTGTGACCTCTTTCCACATGTTGCGTTCATGACTGCTTTTATGGTCCTGCAATGATTAATTAAAAGATATTCGTTAAATTAATGACCACTTGAGTAGCTAGAATAGATTTATTTATTTATTTATTCAACCATATTTTGTTTATTTATTTAACCATATCATTTCTGATGATGACATAATTAATGTCGAAATATTGAATCCCAACACGATGGCGTGCATTTCGATACTTGGAGTATGTATTACACTATTGGATTTTAAGAGCCCTCACAATATAAACAAGATTTTCATACATGATATATCAACATGAAAATCATACATAAATAGTTAAGAAAAAAAATCTACAATTTTTAAAATTGTAAATTGTAACAATTCAATAAAATGTAATAGGGTTGACAGGCAGAAGTTTAAAATGCAAACAGATACAAAGATTAAAGTGTACTATTATTAATCATATAACATATATGCATGATATAGTGACCGCTTAAAATGTTAAAGCCCCATTCCCGGCAAAATTTCACTAAAAATGACTTTTTTTAGAAAATATGCATTTGCATTACTCCAATTATTATAAATCATGGAAAAATATTGGCATGAATTTTAGTTTTTCGCAAAAGAATAAAAAAAATGAGAAATACAGACTATTTCTCATAAAATATTACCATTTTCTCGACGAATTCATCGTTACTAGGCAAATTCAGAGGTAGTAGATCGCATCCACTGGAATACTCTCGCTTTTATGTATACTTTATACAGTCAATAAAGAGCGCCCTCTCTAATAAGATTACTTTTTGTACTTCGCATCTCGCACAATGCGGTCGTTCAGTTAGGCTGAGATATGTTTGTTTATGTGTCAAAATCTCAGTCAGAATCAGTTTTTTTTAACAAAG
>NW_022684605.1:0-740 GCF_011630105.1 Anneissia japonica | reverse complement strand
CATTGATTGATGATAATTGAACATCGTGGTATGTCATATGGTACGGAAAATTAGTTTCCCATTTGCACTTCTTAGTATACACTGCACAGTGGTTGCACATGTGCAATCACATGCAGTGATGATCAGAACCTCCTTGATTAGTATACTTACTGAGTAGGTTAAAATAGGCCTAGAATTTACGAATTTTTCGAGCTCAACATCGGAATTTAAGGTCAGAATATTGATTCAATAATTGAAATACATTATTTTTTAAGTTTATACACATTTAATAAAATCCACCAAAAAAAATTGAAAATACAATTTTTATAATGATGAAGTTGTTTACTTTTCACAAACATGTTGAAATTTGTGGTGATTCACCATTTAGGCCTATGCCCTAGATCTGCGTTGAAAAAAAACATCTAAAGGAGAGCAAAAAATAGTTCTAAAATTTACGCAGATATCGAAAAGGAATGGATACCACATTGGAAAAAAAATGTCTCATGTGATGTGAATTGAGACGATTTTGGCTTGCTCTACCGTTTTAATCATTGTATTATCTATGACTCTGAAATTGTGAGTGTAAACAGCATTCAATATAGTTGGTTCGGCTTGCTCTACCTCCGCCACCGAATGTAAACTAATTTGAGCCAGTGTTGGTTTTTTTTAAATTATTTATCATTTCCGAAATATCTTTGTCATCACAAAGAGGGCTAGTAAAATAAAAATGAAATGAAAATAAAAGGTTCATAGTCATACAC
>NW_022684604.1:0-1734 GCF_011630105.1 Anneissia japonica | reverse complement strand
TTTTTTTTTTTTTTTATTTTGTTTAAGTACAAATTCGAGAAATACCCTCCGAAATTAACATTTAGAACATCTGAAATCTGAAACAGGCATGTATTTTTATCAAAATCGGGCCATATTACAGTATATGCACGCGTAAAAACGGTAAAATAGAAGGCATAATTTTGAAAACCGAGCGCGACGACGATACATGCACTCAACATCGGACCTATTCTTTATTACTGTACAACTAGTGGTTGCTTGAATCAGAAATCGTATTCATTACCTTGGACAATAAATAAAAACAGGCTAAGGTCTGGCCATCGCTTTTAAATCGGTGCATAGCTAGACATTTCGGCTCCGTTACGGTTTTAGGCCAACCATAAACGAAATATTTTTTCTCGAAGTTTACTTCGATTGTATTACATAAAGGGCGCTTGGTTGGACATTTTTCATAGCCACAGTATGGTTTTGCTCGACCTGCCCTTGTGTGATCGTGTGGATCGGATACACATTACAGTATTATTTTACGTTTCAAAGCCAAATAAATCTTTCTTTAAACTGATTTATTTTTGTTAAATTTATTTTAATATACAGCTCTTTAGTATTTATTCCGTCATTACTTTGAATACTTTTTGTTTTGCAAGCTTGACATTGTTCTGTTGTGGTGCCTAGTCTCTTCATATAGGGACTGTAGTTTCAGGCCTATCTTATTTCATGTAGGCCTATTACTTAAAAAAAAACAAAAAACAAAAAAAAAAAACACCGACCGACCGACCTTCGATCTCAACACAGCAATTATTTCTTTGGCCTCGTTTATAGAGTTGTGACCCTGTTTCACCCAGACTATTGTTTCTAATCATGCTTGCATGACTTCTCTCATTATACTATCTGGCTTTTTTTACTCTCACTTCCTTGCCACTGAGAAAGGAAGAGTGTTGTCGGAGAGCTCTGTGTCTATTTCTCGGGCTATTTACTTTTACTTTTTAGCTGTTTTAGCTGTTGCTTATCAAATTTGTATCTCTACTATGCATGCATGCATACATGCATATAAACATACCTGTGTATATGCCTATGAAAATCTTCAAGGAAGGTTTACACATTAAAATTTGGACCCTGGTAATAACAATAATAACTTTATTGTTTCGCTTTTGTAACAAATGCACAATCGCTAAAGAGATATGCAACAATACTTCACAATATAAGAGTAAAAATAGCATATGTACGTTTGTCTTGCTATATAGGCCCACGTTTCTTACTTAACTAATATACTGTCTAATTAATATGTTATCAGTATATTGAATTTTTTACTTAACTCTGGTAAAACCATAAATGAAAAAAACCCATAAAAATTATTATTCTTTATTTTTAGGTAACCTATTCTGTTGTTAAGGTAGTTGATAATTTATTCAGTGTTGAAGAGGAAATTTTGATGGAAAGTCAAATGAAGAATCAGGCCCCAACTGAGATTGTTAAATTTCTGGAACAACAACTGAGTCAGGTGGAGCTAGATGATGATGGCGTCTATAACGCAAGTACCCCTAATCTTGCGGTACAGGTTCAGAAGGTCGATACAAGCCGAATAAGTGAAGAGAATATCACTTACTTTAGTTTTGTTTCCAAATCAAGTGAGACTAGTGTAGGCCCTGTTGAAGAAATCCATGATAGTGAGAAAATACCTGATGCGGCTAATGTGTCAATTGCTGTGCCAAGAAATATATCTACCGTCATCGAAAAAAACAACTTGAGAGGTAAAAA
>NW_022684603.1:0-902 GCF_011630105.1 Anneissia japonica | reverse complement strand
GATATTTCCACTCATAGTTAATCTCGGCATATAGCATAATTATCCAATCGTGAAGCTCTATGATTTCATATCAACGCGCGCTTGTCTGGCGGGGATTTCCTCTGACCACTCTGCTGCGAGTACATTTTTTACAAACTCCGGTGTTGAACAATAAACCAACCATTTTACTACGGCACTAACTAGGATGCTTTAGACAGAAGACTGCCTTTTTGTTCAAACGACCCTCGAAACGGCCTAACACCAACGAATTAATTGCGTATTGTTGATATGAACATATTGTACCTGTATGATTAAAGTATGAGAGTGCAATTTCCGGGCACTTAGAGGTCCATATTCTCAAAATGTTTGCACCTCATTTATGTGGGCCCGAGGTCGTGTGGACTCTCACGCACCCCTACTTTAGAATTTGGGGGAAAAATGTAAAAAGTCTACAACACCCGGTATTCCCAGGCGGTCACCCATCCAAGTACTAACCGGGCCCGACGTTGCTTAAATTCGGTGATAGGACGAGAACCGGTGTTTTCAAAGTAGTATGGCCGTAGACATGTGAGTAGTATTTCCACTCATAGTTAATTTCAGCATATAGCATAATTATCCAATCCTGAAGTTCTGTGATTGATGACGTTTCATATCAACGCGCGCTTGTCTGGCGGGGATTTAGACAGAAGAAGACTGCCGTTTTGTTCAAACGACCCTCGAATCATAGTACCTGTATGATTTTTTAAGGCATAAGAGTGCGATTTCCGGGCACTTCAAGAGGTCCATATTCTCAAATTGTTTGCATCTCAGCCTCAACTATGGTGGGCCTGAGGTCGTGTGGCCTCACACGCACTCTTATCGCCAAATCGTGCATCCGCCCCAATCAGTAGGCTAGAATATCGCATATGTTTTCATTACATTTG
>NW_022684602.1:0-572 GCF_011630105.1 Anneissia japonica | reverse complement strand
CGGTTTGTTCTGAGCGACCGGACGAGATTGACTTCTGTCACCTTCACCATCTTTACTCTACTTCTACTTTTTGGGGTCCCCTTGCTCTTTTGCGCGAGAGCTTGGGCATATTACTCGGACAGGGTCCCCTCGCTCTCTTGCGCGAGAGCTTGGGCACGGGATCGGGAGGGTCTCGGACGGTTGTCTGGTGGGGTCTTGTCCTTTCCGCTCCTACAGTGTCAAGGAAAGCTGACGGCGAGTATTTTTTGTCAAGGAAAGCTTACGGCAAGTAGTTCGCTGGGGGAGCGACGAACCTTTGAATCCGCAACAAGTAGATTAATCTCTCCTGGAGAGACGAAATCTTGGCCCATCACGATTAGGCAACGAAAGGGTGGGTGTGGATTCGGTTGGGTCTCCACCGTCCCATCATTCTGGATCCCGCTCGCAGTTTTACGCGAGAACTTGGGCAATTACTCGGACAGGGTCCCCTCGCTCTTTTGCGTGAGAGCTTGGGCAATTACTCGGACAGGGTCCCCTCGCTCTCTTGCGTGTGAGAGCTTGGGCATATATCGGACAGGGTTCCCTCACTCTCT
>NW_022684601.1:0-507 GCF_011630105.1 Anneissia japonica | reverse complement strand
TTTACAGTAGTAGTTCGAACTTCAACTAAGTTGTTTCTGAATAGAAATTGCAACTGGGACTAAATAAAGTTCTAGTTTGAAGTTCGACTGAAGTTCGTTATAAGAAAACGGCGCAAGTCTTCAAACTTCCATGGGTTATAGTGTATTTTACACGCAATTCAATCTTACTAGTTACACCAGATTAGGAATCGACAAAAAAAAAAAAATGTAAAAAATATGATTTTTCTATTTTTATTCAATTACTCAGTAAGTCATTTCGTCTTATCTCTTCGAAAGTTGGAAGTGTGAGTGCGATAGGCCAAAAAATGAAAGCTTCATTACACAACACTGGCACAGTTTGTCTGTTGCCCAATGGATGCTGACAGCAACATAGCACAGCAAGTCTGCCTAGGAACTTGGAATGAAAGAAAAGCTTATTTTTTTAGGATACATGCAATCAATTAATTCAACTGTCTTATTATAAGTATTAATTTTAAGTAACAATAATGTTTACTAAATGTGGCTGTA
>NW_022684600.1:0-526 GCF_011630105.1 Anneissia japonica | reverse complement strand
TGCTCACGAAGTGACACCGGGGTGGGTAATCCCCCTAGAGATAAGTGTTAAGGATGAAAAGACTTATAACTCATTTGCATTTTCACCTGTCTTAGCATTCATATACTAGCACAATCCTTGTATTCTCTCACTCCTGAAGATCGCATTAGCATGAAACAGTCTGTAGAGTGATAATACCCAGTTCTACAAGTCAGTCTAACATTTTCAATATTTACGCTCTGCATTATCACGTGTATCGAGCACTATACGTTGCTAGTATTGCCAACTACATTTATTCATTAAATTGCTCCCAGTGGTCGAGCACTATCGGATATACCGGCATTAAACATGGAACGTGTGAATTTTGGATATTCAATGAAGAACATCCCTTTACCATCGATAAAAGAATACAAGAAAAACCTAATCGACAAAACAGAATGTGTCTTGAAAAACAATTAACTCATTTGCATTTTCACCTGTCTTAGCATTCATATACTAGCACAATCCTTGTATTCTCTCACTCCTGAAGATTGCATTAGCATGAAAC
>NW_022684599.1:0-2285 GCF_011630105.1 Anneissia japonica | reverse complement strand
TAGCCATTCCATGGAAACGCTTATTGAGATTTGTGATCAGCTACGCTAAATCTTGTGTACAAAAATGCTTTCAACAGATGACGAGTGTTGTTATTAAAGCTACTGCTTCTTGTTCACGCTATTGCTCATATGCAGTAATACATACAATACATCAAATCCCGTTACAATGAATACAAAATATATACTAAGGTATAGGATACAATGTACATATTGTCAGAATATTGGTAAGCTTTGGACGAAATTTTATAAATTTTAGTGTTCCTTGACGGGTCATTATCAATCCAAACACCCAGGTACTTGAGCTTATTAGTGATTTAATTATGATGATTGGTGATTGGTGAATAGTGAATATAAACGTTTCTTGCCGATAAATCGGTAAGGTTGAACCTGGTTCAACTTTGCCAATTCAACTGCAGACGTATCGGGATGCCTTCCCGATCGCGTAGAGGCAGCTAATACTGTCTAGCTATGGACTGATGTTTGATTTATGTTATTTGTGTGTGTGTTTGAATATCTTTATACATAACTGAATTATACCTGATGATTGTAACACAAGATTATCATGCATATTTTAGGTATTTTTATTTTTATTTTATTTTTTTTGCATTTTTACCTTAGAAAATTAATAGTTACTGTTGCGCTTATAGTCATTTCGACACATGTTTATTACTATTTAGAAATAATTATTATAGCTTACTCACCCTTCGAACTTATTTTTAAACAATATTTTGGTAGAATCCACTGGAAACCTGTTTACATTGTGGTTCGTAGTAGCATAATTCGATTAAAAATATAACTAAACATTTAAGGTAATTCGACATATACGCAGTATTAAATATCTGTCTTACAAGATTTGCATAATAGATTGAGAAAACATTGCATACAACAAATAAATAGATTACTTATTAGATGAAAAAACTTGTTTAATTGTGTTCACAAGTTAATGTTGACAATAGTAAAGTTTTAAAGTACACTAGGATACTTAATTTAATAGGACAGTCACACTCAGATAGAACCCATAATGTCATTAGGAAACTTCCCCATTTACCAGATTTTCAATTTAAAAGAGTTTCCTGGTATTAAATGCGATAGTAACAGCATGTATTTTAATTACGTAATGAGAGCTCAGAGAACTTACGCAAACGCCCGTATTCTTAAAACAAACTTTAGTCGAACTTCGAACTAGAACTTCATTTAGTGCTAGTTGCATCTTTAACTTCAATTTGTATTCACAAACAATGTAGTCGAAGTTTTAACTACGACTAAATCAAGTCCTAGTTTTAGTTCAACTGAAGACGACTTGCAAGCTACGACTATCAAACTAACCAATGAAAAGGGCTAACTTTTATAGCAGACGAAATTTTAGAGATCCGGTAACGCGGATGAATATTAAGCTGCCGTCTGTGGTTCAAAAATGTATTTCCTCATATTTCATAATAGACCATCATTCCCTTAATTAATTTTCTATAATAATAACTATATTAGTTCTTAAAATATTACAATAGAGAATTTGAACAGACACTGAAAATTTGCTTTCTTTGGAGAACTATTATAGTTGAGCCCGAGCGAGGGCGGCGCCATCTTTGTTGTTGTTATTGTAAAGCTACGTGATCGCAACGCGAGGGGATTTCGTGCAAATCAGGAACTATTGCATGTGGCAAGCAAAACATGTTAATTTCTCCTTCCAGAAGCTAAACTTGGTGTCTCTTTTGTTTAACACACCGAAGATATATCAAACCTGCGTATATAATCGTTTTTATTCGTTTCACTTTATCGTGAGTTACAAAAAACACGTTTTGAGTGGGGTAAATATTTCAAGTCGGCGATTTAGCCTGACCCTAGGCTGACTGAAAAAATCGGCCTGCGGAGGTATCATTTTAGTCGAGGTTCACGTCATTTAGTCGTAGTGCTAGTCGAAGTTCGTTTTAAGAATACGAAATGGCGTAAATTTAAAGTTTTAGCTCGAACTACGACTAAAGTTCGTTTTAAGAATACCGGGGTTAGAGCATAAAAAGGTTAAATCTTAAGAATCCTAATACTGTATTACCAATGTATATAATTTTTAAAACAATGAGCATATTTGGATACAAAATCTTAGAGGCATTTGTGTATATTTTGCAACGCTGAAATACAAAAAGTACGAAGCTGTTTAAGGGACATGGTGAATTTTTTTTTCTAACCCGTACGTACGCCTTATTAAGGCGTACGTACGGGTTACATAAGGCGTACGTACGCCTTATAAGTCGTACGTACGCCTTATGGGTTATTAAGGCGTACGTACGCCT
>NW_022684598.1:296-599 GCF_011630105.1 Anneissia japonica | reverse complement strand
CTCGAAGACACGAGGTGTGGAAGAGGTGAACGCCGTTCCAGTCCGGCGCCTCGTCTCGATCGACGCTGCTTCGACGAGTTCGCGAGCTGTCGGAGCGCTTTTGCCCATCGCCATGGCGCTGCTGATGGCGGCGCAGGGAATCGCTTCCAGCGAACGGCATCCGAATTCGTACATACAGATCGCGCACGTTCCTCTCTGAAACCTGACCACTTCCTCCGCGTACTCGGCACCTCCTGTCTCGTCGTACTCCATGGTTATCCGCAATCCTTCGGAGGGTATGTCCAGCAGGGGGGATTCGTTCTT
>NW_022684598.1:0-228 GCF_011630105.1 Anneissia japonica | reverse complement strand
GAGTTCGTACTTCCTCTTCGCGAAAAGCCGATTGAGGCAACCGGTTCTGTTGGAGTTGAAGAATTTGAACACGTCGGCGAATATCGAGACAACCGCTCTCCTTCGTTCGTCTTCTTCCGGTAGTCTGCATACCTTGTCCACCTGTCCGAAGCAGTATCTGAAAGCGGCTTCCTGTCCGGCCTTCGACAGCTTGAAATTAGATTTCGTGAAGTTGACCACGTTGTTCAT
>NW_022684597.1:0-914 GCF_011630105.1 Anneissia japonica | reverse complement strand
CAAATAAATATATTAATTCATAAATATATACATAAATAAATATACAAATAAATATATAAATAAATATATAAATGAATATATGAATAATTACAGTATATATTATAATAATACAGTATATATAAATAAATATATATATATATATATATATAGAAATAAATATATACAAATAAATATATTAATATTTATATATATATATAAATATATACAGTATAAATATACAAATAAATATATAAAAAATATATGAACTTAATAATATATATATAAATATACAAATAAATATGTATATATAAATAAATATATGAAGATATATAAATATACAAATAAATATAAAAACAATATATAAAAGAATTTTAATAATTGCCTAGCAACAGTGAAATCAGTAAGAAACATTCCAACAAGTAGGTTCCCACAACGCTATTGGGAGAAGCAGACGAGTAGTGCCAAAGTGCGAGCCAATGTGCGAGTCATACGAGCCAGCGAATTTTTTTTCAGGTTATCCAGTTTTGCAAACACGTAGGCCTAGCCTATATTCTTTGGCCTAGTAGATGCAAATGAATAACACACCGGGGAGCTTTGCCTGTGTAGTCCAGTCATGCGCGTACCTGTCTCTTATACACATCTAGATGTGTATAAGAGACAGCCTAAAGTACATATACTTTTGACTTTTTCGAATCGTCGATCCGAAAGTATGCAGCGCTGATAGATGTTGTTAAAATACAGATACATACGTACAGATATATTTATATATATATATATATATATATATATACTGTATTTACTTATATATATATATTATTTTATATATACTATATTTATTTATAAATTTATTTATATATTTGTATATTTATAAGAACGTTAGTTTAATTTCTTCATCCTGCATTCTTTCTAGCACACGCACTCGTTCCTTTAAACGA
>NW_022684596.1:0-683 GCF_011630105.1 Anneissia japonica | reverse complement strand
TCGCTGTTTGCGCTTTGCTGCTGCCATCATTTATTGTTGCTCTCTGGAAATACCCACATGTTTTTATAGTGGCTCCATGAGAGCAACAATACATTGTAACACAGCAGGAGGTGTCCGTACCAGAGCAGCCCGTGCCTCAACATCTACGGTGATCCATAAGTCTGCTATTACGGATCACATGGTAGTAAACAATCATTTACCAGATTGGAACAATACAAAGATCTTGGGGAAGGAATCTTCCAGAGTACAACGCACCATCAAAGAGGCCATCTGGATCAGAAGGAATAACAACACCATGAACAGGGACGAAGGAGCATACGAGCTATCACACATCTATGATGACCTCCTACACTAACAGACAGAACCCGGGGGCCCCCGGAGAAAACCTCATAACAACACAGAGGGCGCACGTCATCGGAGAAGATCTACCGATGGTACGAACTAGCTTAGTCTAGTTCATTCACCTGATGATGACCTTTGATAAAGGTCGAAACCGTTGTGGTATGTAATTTACGTTGTTTTGGTTTAGTTTAAAAAGAAAAAAAGAAAATTACACTCTACATATTTACAAGAAGCCAAATGAAATTATTTGAACAATACATTGTTTCTTGGGTGCTTAGCTGCGATTTATTTATTTACTTACTTTTTCTTTTGGCCTTGGCAGTTTTTGCTCGTTTTTACTT
>NW_022684595.1:0-564 GCF_011630105.1 Anneissia japonica | reverse complement strand
GGGTTTCTCGGTTGTCTTCGAAGGGTCCTATCCTTCAACACTGGCCCCAAAAAGTGTCGTCCTCAAATCTCAAATCAATTTGTTAAAATAAATTTTTTGAACTTTGCGAGGTCCAAAAGTCACGGAACCTAGCCCACCCACGAAGCCCACCCTGTCTTCGTTCAATCTCATAACGTTAAGAGATAGGTGAGCAAGGTCCTATCCTTCAACACTGGGCCCAAAAAGTGTCGTCCTCATATCTCAAATCAATTTGTAAAAATTTTTTTTTGAACTTTGCGAGGTCCAAAAGTCACGGAACCTAACCCACCCACGAAGCTCACCTAGGCTTCGTTCGATCGATTCCCTCCCACAACGTTAAGAGATGCGAGTCATCGAATTCCAACTCGATAACCCGATTTCCTCTCGCCTTCGTGTAACGAAAGATGCGAAATTCGGGTTTCTCGGTTGTCTTCGAAGGTTCCTATCCTTCAACACAGGCCCCAAAAAGTGTCTTCATAATTATCTCAAATCAATTTGTTAAAATAAATTTTTTGAACTTTGCGAGGTCCAAAAGTCACGGAACCT
>NW_022684594.1:0-640 GCF_011630105.1 Anneissia japonica | reverse complement strand
TGGTCTGCTGTTGTTGATTCCTTTGTTGATGTAGGACTTTGTGTAGTCGATGCACCTGTAGTCGACTCTTGCGTCGTTGAGGCGCCAGTAGTTGATCCGTCTCCTGTAGTCGAGTCCTCTGTTGTTGATTGCTTTGTAGTTGACATAATAGTAGTTAACTCTTCGCTTGTCAAATCTTCAGTTGTCGACTCTCTTGAAGTTGATTGTTGTGTAGTCGACTTGTCTGTTGAAAATTGCTGTGTGGTTGACAGTCTTGTCGTTGAATCATCTATAGATGTTGACTCAACTGTTGTTGACTGTTGTGTAGTTGTCGTCATCTGTTGGCCTAGACATATAAGAAATTAATATGTTAATATGGTACTAGTTATTTTGTAAGAGAGAGAAAAAAGAACAGATTAGGAGAAAGACAAGATATATGAAGAAAATATCTTTACTGTTTATTTACTATGAATGTGAAAAAATATTATGAATTCATTAAAATGCAACCGACGTACACGCAATGAACTTTTATTTAATCAACCATAGTGAGCAAATGTACCACATTAAAACAGAGGACACAAGCAATAAAAAATATGCGGGAAAACCGATTTGTTAGAAAACGGCATCGATTTATTTGTAAGAAATTTAAATTGTCAAACAG